>NC_053026.1:486475707-486562379 GCF_003073215.2 Triticum urartu
GCAAGAACCCCTTCTTAGACTGATCCGTATTGAACTTCTTCAATATCTTATCAAGGTATGTGCTTTTTGAAAGACCTACAAGGCGTCTTGATCTATCTCTATAGATCTTGATGCCTAATATATAAGCAGCTTCTCCAAGGTCCTTCATTGAAAAACTCTTATTCAAGTAGGCCTTAATGCTGTCCAAAAGTTCTATATCATTTCCCATTAAAAGTATGTCATCTACAGATAATATGAGAAATGCTACAGAGCTCCCACTCACTTTCTTGTAAACGCAGGCTTCTCCATAAGTCTGCATAAACCCAAACGCTTTGATCATCTCATCAAAGCGAATGCTCCAACTCCGAGCTGCTTGCACCAGCCAATAAATCGAGCGTTGGAGCTTGCACACCTTGTCAGCATTCTTAGGATCGACAAAACCTTCCGGCTGCATCATATACAGTTCTTCCTTAAGATAACCGTTAAGGAATGCCGTTTTCACATCCATTTCCATATCTCATAATCATAGTATGCGGCAATTGCTAACATGATTCGGACGGACTTCAGCTTTGCCACAGGAGAGAATGTCTCATCGTAGTCAACCCCTTGAACTTGTCGATAACCCTTAGCGACAAGCCTAGCTTTATAGATGGTCACATTACCATCCGCGTCTGCCTTCTTCTGAAAGATCCATTTATTTTCTATGGCTCGCCGATCATCGGGCAAGTCAGTCAAAGTCCATACTTCGTTTTCATACATGGATCCTATCTCGGATTTCATGGCTTCCAGCCATTTGTCAGAATCCGGGCCCGCCATCGCTTCTTCATAGTTCGAAGGTTCACCGTTGTCTAACAACATGATTTCCAAGACAGGGTTGCCGTACCACTCTGGTGCGGAACGTGTCCTTGTGGACCTTCGAAGTTCAGTAGGAGCTTGATCAGAAATATCTTGATCATCATCATTAACTTTCTCTCTAATTGGTGCAGGCACCACAGGAACATTTTCCTGAGCTGCGCTACTCTCTGCTTCAAGAGGCAGTACTTCATCAAGCTCTACTTTCCTCCCACTTACTTCCTTCGAGAGAAACTCTTTCTCTAGAAAGGATCCATTCTTGGCAAGAAAGATCTTGCCTTCGGATCTGAGGTAGAAGGTATACCCAATAGTTTCTTTAGGGTATCCTATGAAGACGCATTTTTCCGACTTGGGTTCGAGCTTTTCAGGTTGAAGTTTCTTGACATAAGCATCGCATCCCCAAACTTTTAGAAACGACAGCTTAGGCTTCTTCCCAAACCATAATTCATACGGTGTCGTCTCAACGGATTTCGATGGAGCCCTATTTAAAGTGAATGCGGCAGTCTCTAAAGCATAGCCCCAAAATGACAGCGGTAAATCGGTAAGAGACATCATAGATCGCACCATATCCAATAGAGTGCGATTACGACATTCGGACACACCATTACGCTAAGGTGTTCCAGGCGGCGTGAGTTGTGAAAGTATTCTCTAAAGTGTGTGCCAAATTCATGACTCAAGTATTCTCCTCCACGATCTGATCACAAAAACTTGATTTTTCTGTCACGTTGATTTTCAACCTCACTCTGAAATTCCTTGAACTTTTCAAAGGTTTCAGACTTTTGTTTCATTAAGTAGACATACCCATATCTACTCAAGTCATCAGTGAGGGTGAGAACATAACGATAGCCACCACGAGCCTCAACACTCATTGGACCGCACACATCAGTATGTATGATTTCCAATAGGTTGGTTGCTTGCTCCATTGTTCCTGAGAACGGAGTCTTGGTCATCTTACCCATGAGGCATGGTTCGCATGTGTCAAATGATTCGTAATCAAGAGACTCTAAAAGTCCATCTGCATGGAGCTTCTTCATGCGTTTGACACCTATGTGACCAAGGCGGCAGTGCCACAAGTATGTGGGACTATCATTATCAACCTTACATCTTTTGGTATTCACACTATGAATATGTGTAGCATTACGCTCGAGATTCATTAAGAATAAACCATTCACCATAGGAGCGTGACCATAAAACATATCTCTCATGTAAATAGAACAACCATTATTCTCGGATTTAAATGAGTAGCCATCTCGAATTAAACGAGATCCTGATACAATGTTCATGCTCAAAGCTGGTACTAAATAACAATTATTGAGGTTTAAAACTAATCCCGTGGGTAAATGTAGAGGTAGCGTGCCGACGGCGATCACATCGACCTTGGAACCATTCCCGACGCGCATCGTCACCTCGTTCTTCGCCAGTCTCCGTTTATTCCGCAGCTCCTGCTTTGAGTTACAAATGTGAGCAACCGCACCGGTATCAAATACCCAGGAGCTACTACGAATACTGGTAAGGTACACATCAATTACATGTATATCACATATACCTTTTGTGTTGCCGGCCTTCTTGTCCGCTAAGTATTTGGGGCAGTTCCGCTTCTAGTGACCACTTCCCTTGCAATAAAAGCACTCAGTCTCGGGCTTGGGTCCATTCTTTGGCTTCTTCCCGGCAGCTTGCTTACCGGGCGCGGCAACTCCCTTGCCGTCCTTCTTGAAGTTCTTTTTACCCTTGCCTTTCTTGAACTTGGTGGTTTTATTGACCATCAACACTTGATGTTCCTTTTTGACTTCTACCTGTGCTGATTTCAGCATTGAAAATACCTCAGGAATGGTCTTTTCCATCCCCTGCATATTGAAGTTCATCACAAAGCTCTTGTAGCTCGGTGGAAGCGACTGAAGGATTCTGTCAATGACCGCGTCATCCGGGAGATTAACTCCCAGCTGAGTTAAGCGGTTATGTAATCTAGACATAGTGAGTATGTGCTCACTGACAGAACTATTTTCCTCCATCTTACAGCTGAAGAACTTGTCGGAGACTTCATATCTCTCGACCCGGGCATGAGCTTGAAAAACCATTTTCAGCTCTTCGAACATCTCATATGCTCCGTGTCTCTCAAAACGCTTTTGGAGCCCCGGTTCTAAGCTGTAAAGCATGCCGCACTGAACGAGGGAGTAGTCATCAGCACGTGTCTGCCAAGCATTCATAACGTCTTGGTTCTGTGGGATGGGTGCGTCACCTAGCGGTGCTTCTAGGACATAATCTTTCTTGGCAGCTATGAGGATGATCTTCAGGTTCCGGACCCAGTCCGTATAATTGCTCCCATCGTCTTTCAGCTTGGTTTTCTCTAGGAACGCGTTGAAGTTTAGGACAACGTGGGCCATTTGATCTACAAGACATATTGTAAAGATTTTAGACTAAGTTCATGATAATTAAGTTCATATAATCAAATTATATAATGAACTCCCACTCAGATAGACATCCCTCCCGTCATCTAAGTATAACATGATCCAAGTTAACTAGGCCGTGTCCGATCATCACGTGAGACGGACTAGTCAACATCGGTGAACATCTTCATGTTGATCGTATCTTCTATACGACTCATGCTCGACCTTTCGGTCTTCTGTGTTCTGAGGCCATGTCTGTACATGCTAGGCTCGTCAAGTCAACCTAAGTGTTTGCATGTGTAAATCTGTCTTACACCCGTTGTATGTGAATGTTGGAATCTATCACACCCGATCATCACGTGGTGCTTCGAAACAACGAACTGTTGCAACGGTGCACAGTTAGGGGAAACACTTTCTTGAAATTATTATGAGGGATCATCTTATTTACTACCGTCGTTCTAAGTAAACAAGGTGCAAAAAATGATAAACATCACATGCAATCAAAAAATAATAGTGACATGATATGGCCAATATCACATAGCTCCTTTGATCTCCATCTTGGGGCTCCATGATCATATTGTCACCGGCATGACACCATGATCTCCATCATCATGATCTCCATCATCATGATCTCCATCATCGTGTCTCCATGAAGTTTCTCGCCAACTATTACTTCTACTACTATGGCTAACACGTTTAGCAATAAAGTAAAGTAATTTACATGGTGTTTCTCAATGACACACATGTCATACAAAAAATAAAGACAACTCCTGTGGCTCCTGCCGGTTGTCATACTCATCGACATGCAAGTCGTGATTCCTATTACAAGAACATGATCTCATACATCACATGTTGGGTTTCGTAGTAATTTCAAAAAAATTCCTACGCACACGCAAGATCATGTGATGCATAGCAACGAGAGGGGAGAGTGTTGTCTACGTACCCACGCAGACCGACTGCGGAAGCGTTGACGCAACGTAGAGGAAGTAGTCGTACGTCTTCACGATCCAACCGATCAAGCACCGAAACTACGGCACCTCCGAGTTCGAGCACACGTTCAGCTCGATGACGATCCCCGGACTCCGATCCAGCAAAGTGTCGGGGAAGAGTTCCGTCAGCACGACGGCGTGGTGACGATCTTGATGTACTACGGCAGCAGGGCTTCGCCTAAACTCCGCTACAGTATTATCGAGGACTATGGTGGCTGGGGGCACCGCACACGGCTAAGGAATAGATCACGTGGATCAACTTGTGTGTTTCTGGGGTGCCTCTTCCTCAGTATATAAAGGAGCCAAGGGGGAGGGGGGCGCCGGCCAGGAGGAGGGCGCAGGAGGAGTCCTACTCCTTTCGGGAGTAGGACTCCCCCCCAATCCTAGTTGGACTAGGATTCCCCGAGGGGGAAAGGGGGAGAGGGGGGCCGGCCACCTTCTCCTAGTCCTAATAGGACTAGGGGAGGGGGGAGGTGCGCAGCCACCTTGGGCTGCCCCTTTCTCCTTTCCACTAAAGCCCATTAAGGCCCATATGGCTCCCGGGGGGGGGGGGGTTCCGGTAACCTCCCGGTACTCCGGTAAAATCCCGATTTCACCCGGAACACTTCCGATATCCAAACATAGGCTTCCAATATATCAATCGAACAACCTTCGGTACATCAAAATGCATAAACTCATAATATAACTGTCATCGTAACCTTAAGCGTGCGGACCCTACGGGTTCGAGAACAAAGTAGACATGACCGAGACACGTCTCCGGTCAATAACCAATAGCGGGACCTGGATGCCCATATTGGCTCCTACATATTCTACGAAGGTCTTTATCGGTCAGACCGCATAACAACATACGTTGTTCCCTTTGTCATCGGTATGTTACTTGCCCGAGATTCGATCGTCGGTATCCAATACCTAGTTCAATCTCGTTACCGGCAAGTCTCTTTACTCGTTCGTAATACATCATCTCACAACTAACATCTTAGTTACAATGCTTGCAAGGCTTATGTGATGTGTATTACCGAGTGGGCCCCAGAGATACCTCTCCGACAATCGGAGTGACAAAACCTAATCTCGAAATACGCCAACCCAACATGTACGTTTGGAGACACCTGTAGTACTCCTTTATAATCACCCAGTTACGTTGTGACGTTTGGTAGTACACAAAGTGTTCCTCCGGTAAACGGGAGTTGCATAATCTCATAGTTATAGGAACATGTATAAGTCATGAAGAAAGCAATAGCAACATACTAAACGATCGGGTGCTAAGCTAATGGAATGGGTCATGTCAATCAGATCATTCAACTAATGATGTGACCTCGTTAATCAAATAACAACCCTTTGTTCATGGTTAGGAAACATAACCATCTTTGATTAACAAGCTAGTCAAGTAGAGGCATACTAGTGACACTCTTTTTGTCTATGTATTCACACATGTATTATGTTTCCGGTTAATACAATTCTAGCATGAATAATAAACATTTATCATGATATAAGGAAATAAATAATAACTTTATTATTGCCTCTAGGGCATATTTCCTTCAGTCTCCCACTTGCACTAGAGTCAATAATCTAGATTACACTATAATGATTCTAACACCCATGGAGCTTTGGTGCTGATCATGTTTTGCTCGTGGAAGAGGCTTAGTCAACGGGTCTGCAACATTCAGATCCGTATGTATCTTGCAAATCTCTATGTCTCCCACATGGACTAGATCCTGGATGGAATTGAAGCGTCTCTTGATGTGCTTGGTCCTTTTGTGAAATCTGGATTCCTTTGCCAAGGCAATTGCACCAGTATTGTCACAAAAGATTTTCATTGGTCCCGATGCACTAGGTATGACACCTAGATCGGATATGAACTCCTTCATCCAGACTCCTTCATTTGCTGCTTTCGAAGCAGCTATGTACTCCGCTTCACATGTAGATCCCGCTACGACGCTTTGTTTAGAACTGCACCAACTGACAGCTCCACCGTTTAATGTAAACACGTATCCGGTTTGCGATTTAGAATCGTCCGGATCAGTGTCAAAGCTTGCATCAACGTAACCTTTTACGGTGAGCTCTTTGTCACCTCCATATACGAGAAACATATCCTTAGTCCTTTTCAGGTATTTCAGGATGTTCTTGACCGCTGTCCAGTGATCCACTCCTGGATTACTTTGGTACCTCCCTGCTAAACTTATAGCAAGGCACACATCAGGTCTGGTACACAGCATTGCATACATGATAGAGCCTATGGCTGAAGCATAGGGAACATCTTTCATATTCTCTCTATCTTCTGCAGTGGTCGGGCATTGAGTCTTACTCAACTTCACACCTTGTAACACAGGCAAGAACCCTTTCTTTGCTTGATCCATTTTGAACTTCTTCAAAATCTTGTCAAGGTATGTGCTTTGTGAAAGTCCAATTAAGCGTCTTGATCTATCTCTATAGATCTTAATGCCTAATATGTAAGCAGCTTCACCGAGGTCTTTCATTGAAAAACTGTTATTCAAGTATCCCTTTATGCTATCCAGAAATTCTATATCATTTCCAATCAGCAATATGTCATCCACATATAATATTAGAAATGCTACAGAGCTCCCACTCACTTTCTTGTAAATACAGGCTTCTCCGAAAGTCTGTATAAAACCAAATGCTTTGATCACACTATCAAAGCGTTTATTCCAACTCCGAGAGGCTTGCACCAGTCCATAAATGGATCGCTGGAGCTTGCACACTTTGTTAGCTCCCTTTGGATTGACAAAACCTTCCGGTTGCATCATATACAACTCTTCTTCCAGAAATCCATTCAGGAATGCAGTTTTGACATCCATCTGCCAAATTTCATAATCATAAAATGCGGCAATCGCTAACATGATTCGGACGGACTTAAGCATCGCTACGGGTGAGAAGGTCTCATCGTAGTCAATCCCTTGAACTTGTCGAAAACCTTTTGCGACAAGTCGAGCTTTGTAGACAGTAATATTACCATCAGCGTCAGTCTTCTTCTTAAAGATCCATTTATTCTCAATTGCTTGCCGATCATCGGGCAAGTCAACCAAAGTCCATACTTTGTTCTCATACATGGATCCCATCTCAGATTTCATGGCTTCAAGCCACTTTGCGGAATCTGGGCTCACCATCGCTTCTTCATAGTTCGTAGGTTCATCATGATCTAGTAGCATGACTTCCAGAACAGGATTACCGTACCACTCTGGTGCGGACCTCGCTCTGGTCGATCTACGAGGTTCAGTAGTATCTTGACCTGAAGTTTCATGATCAACATCATTAGCTTCCTCACTAATTGGTATAGATGTCGCAGAAACAGTTTTCTGTGATGTACTATTTTCCAATAAGGGAGCAGGTATAGTTACCTCGTCAAGTTCTACTTTCCTCCCACTCACTTCTTTCGAGAGAAACTTCTTCTCTAGAAAGGATCCATTCTTAGCAACGAATGTCTTGCCTTCGGATCTGTGATAGAAGGTGTACCCAATAGTCTCCTTTGGGTATCCTATGAAGACACATTTCTCCAATTTGGGTTCGAGCTTATCAGGTTGAAGCTTTTTCACATAAGCATCGCAGCCCCAAACTTTAAGAAACAACAACTTTGGTTTCTTGCCAAACCACAGTTCATAAGGCGTCGTCTCAATGGATTTTGATGGTGCCCTATTTAACGTGAATGCGGCCGTCTCTAAAGCATAACCCCAAAACGATAGCGGTAAATCAGTAAGAGACATCATAGATCGCACCATATCTAGTAAAGTACGATTACGACGTTCGGACACACCATTACGCTGTGGTGTTCCGGGTGGCGTGAGTTGCGAAACTATTCCACAATTTTTCAAATGTACACCAAACTCGTAACTCAAATATTCTCCTCCACGATCAGATCGTAGAAACTTTATTTTCTTGTTACGATGATTTTCCACTTCACTCTGAAATTCTTTGAACTTTTCAAATGTTTCAGACTTATGTTTCATTACGTTGATATATCCATATCTGCTTAAGTCATCTGTGAAGGTGAGAAAATAACGATATCCACCACGAGCCTCAATATTCATCGGACCACATACATCGGTATGTATGATTTCCAACAAATCTGTTGCTCTCTCCATAGTACCGGAGAACGGTGTTTTAGTCATCTTGCCCATGAGGCACGGTTCGCAAGTACCAAGTGATTCATAATCAAGTGGTTCCAAAAGTCCATCAGTATGGAGTTTCTTCATGCGCTTTACACCGATATGACCTAAACGACAGTGCCACAAATAAGTTGCACTTTCATTATCAACTCTGCATCTTTTGGCTTCAACATTATGAATATGTGTATCACTACTATCGAGATTCATCAAAAATAGACCACTCTTCAAAGGTGCATGACCATAAAAGATATTACTCATACAAATAGAACAACCATTATTCTCTGATTTAAATGAATAACCATCTCGCATTAAACAAGATCCAGATATAATGTTCATGCTCAACGGTGGCACCAAATAACAATTATTTAGGTCTAATATTAATCCCGAAGGTAGATGTAGAGGTAGCGTGCCGACCGCGATCACATCGACTTTTGAACCGTTTCCCACGCGCATCGTTACCTCGTCCTTTGCCAGTGCCCGCTTATTCCGTAGTCCCTGTTTCGAGTTGCAAATATTAGCAACAGAACCAGTATCAAATACCCAGGTGCTACTGCGAGCTCTAGTAAGGTACACATCAATAACATGTATATCACATATACCTTTGATCACCTTGCCATCCTTCTTATCCGCCAAATACTTGGGGCAGTTCTGCTTCCAGTGACCAGTCTGCTTGCAGTAGAAGCACTCAGTTTCAGGATTAGGTCCAGACTTGGGTTTCTTCTCCTGAGCAGCAACTTGTTTGCCGTTCTTCTTGAAGTTCCCCTTCTTCTTCCCTTTGCCCTTTTTCTTGAAACTAGTGGTTTTGTTAACCATTAACACTTGATGCTCCTTCTTGATTTCTACCTCCGCAGCTTTCAGCATCGCGAAGAGCTCGGGAATAGTCTTGTTCATCCCTTGCATATTATAGTTCATTACGAAGCTCTTGTAGCTTGGTGGCAGTGATTGGAGAATTCTGTTAATGACGCAATCATCTGGAAGATTAACTCCCATCTGAATCAAGTGATTATTATACCCAGACATTTTGAGTATATGCTCACTGACAGAACTGTTCTCCTCCATCTTGCATCTATAGAACTTATTGGAGACTTCATATCTCTCAATCTGGGCATTTGCTTGAAATATTAAATTCAACTCCTGGAACATCTCATATGCTCCATGAAGTTCAAAATGTCGTTGAAGTCCCGATTCTAAGCCGTAAAGCATGGCACACTGAACTATCGAGTAGTCATCAGCTTTGCTCTGCCAGACGTTCATAACATCTGGTGTTGCTCCAGCAGCAGGCCTGGCACCCAACGGTGCTTCCAGGACGTAATTCTTCTGTGCAACAATGAGGATAATCCTCAAGTTATGGACCCATCCGTGTAATTGCTACCATCATCTTTCAACTTTGCTTTCTCAAGGAACGCATTAAAATTCAACGGAACAACAGCACGAGCCATCTATCTACAATCAACATAAACAAGCAAGATACTATCAGGTACTAAGTTCATGATAAGTTTAAGTTCAATTAATCAAATTACTTAAGAACTCCCACTTAGATAGACATCCCTCTAATCTTCTAAGTGATTACGTGATCCAAATCAACTAAACCATAACCGATCATCACGTGAGATGGAGTAGTTTTCAATGGTGAACATCGTTATGTTGATCATATCTACTATATGATTCATGCTCGACCTTTCGGTCTCCGTGTTCCGAGGCCATATCTGCATATGCTAGGCTCGTCAAGTTTAACCTGAGTATTCTGCGTGTGCAAAACTGGCTTGCACCCGTTGTAGATGGACGTAGAGCTTATCACACCCGACCATCACGTGGTGTCTGGGCACGACGAACTTTGGCAACGGTGCATACTCAGGGAGAACACATCTTGATAATTTAGTGAGAGATCATCTTATAATGCTACCGTCAATCAAAGCAAGATAAGATGCATAAAAGGATAAACATCACATGCAATCAATATAAGTGATATGATATGGCCATCATCATCTTGTGCTTGTGATCTCCATCTCCGAAGCACCGTTATGATCACCATCGTCACCGGCGCGACACCTTGATCTCCATCGTAGCATCGTTGTCGTCTCTCCAATCTTATGCTTCCACGACTATCACTACCGCTTAGTAATAAAGTAAAGCATTACATCGCGATTTCATTGAATACAATAAAGCGACAACTATATGGCTCCTGCCAGTTGCCGATAACTCGGTTACAAAACATGATCATCTCATACAATAAAATTCAGCATCATGCCTTGACCATATCACATCACAACATGCCCTGCAAAAACAAGTTAGACGTCCTCTACTTTGTTGTTGCAAGTTTTACGTGGCTGCTACGGGCTTAAGTAAGAACCAATCTCACCTACGCATCAAAACCACAACGATAGTTTGTCAAATAGACTCCGTTTTAACCTTCGCAAGGACCGGGCGTAGCCATACTTGGTTCAACTAAAGTTGGAGAGACAGTCGCCCGCAAGCCACCTGTGTGCAAAGCACGTCGGGGGAACCGGTCTCGCGTAAGCGTACGCGTAAGGTTGGTCCGGGTCGTCTCGTCCAACAATACTGCCAAAACAAAGTATGACATGCTGGTAGGCAGTATGACTTATATCGCCCACAACTCACTTGTGTTCTACTCGTGCATATAGCATCAACATAAATAACCTAGGCTCGGATGCCACTGTTGGGTTTCGTAGTAATTTCAAAAATTTTACTACGCACACGCAAGATCATGTGATGCATAGCAACGAGAGGGGAGAGTGTTGTCTACGTACCCACACAGACCGACTGCGGAAGCGTTGACGCAACGTAGAGGAAGTAGTCGTACGTCTTCACGATCCAACCGATCAAGCACCGAAACTACGGCACCTCCGAGTTCGAGCACACGTTCAGCTCGATGACGATCCCCGGACTCCGATCCAGCAAAGTGTCGGGGAAGAGTTCCGTCAGCACGACGGCGTGGTGATGATCTTGATGTACTACAGCAGCAGGGCTTTGCCTAAACTCCGCTACAGTATTATCGAGGACTATGGTGGCTGGGGGCACCGCACACGGCTAAGGAATAGATCACGTGGATCAACTTGTGTGTTTCTGGGGTGCCTCTACCTCAGTATATAAAGGAGCCAAGGGGGAGGGGGGCGCCGGCCAGGAGGAGGGCGCAGGAGGAGTCCTACTCCTTCCGGGAGTAGGACTCCCCCCCCCCCAATCCTAGTTGGACTAGGATTCCCCGAGGGGGAAAGAGGGAGAGGGGGGCCGGCCACCTTCTCCTAGTCCTAATAGGACTAGGGGAGGGGGGAGGTGCGCAGCCACCTTGGGCTGCTCCTTTCTCCTTTCCACTAAAGCCCATTAAGGCCCATATGGCTCCCGGGGGGGGGGGGGTTCCGGTAACCTCCCGGTACTCCAGTAAAATCCCGATTTCACCCGGAACACTTCCGATATCCAAACATAGGCTTCCAATATATCAATCTTTACGTCTCGACCATTTCGAGACTCCTCGTCATGTCCATGATCACATCCGGGACTCCGAACAACCTTCGGTACATCAAAATGCAAAAACTCATAATATAACTGTCATCGTAACCTTAAGCGTGCGGACCCTACGGGTTCGAGAACAATGTAGACATGACCGAGACACGTCTCCGGTCAATAACCAATAGCGGGACCTGGATGCCCA
Organism: Triticum urartu; assembly: GCF_003073215.2. Classification (NCBI taxonomy): domain Eukaryota; kingdom Viridiplantae; phylum Streptophyta; class Magnoliopsida; order Poales; family Poaceae; genus Triticum; species Triticum urartu. The sequence goes on from NC_053026.1 coordinate 486,487,697, forward strand.
TATTGGCTCCTACATATTCTACGAAGATCTTTATCGGTCAGACCGCATAACAACATACGTTGTTCCCTTTGTCATCGGTATGTTACTTGCCCGAGATTCGATCGTCGGTATCCAATACCTAGTTCAATCTCGTTACCGGCAAGTCTCTTTACTCGTTCGTAATACATCATCTCACAACTAACATCTTAGTTACAATGCTTGCAAGGCTTATGTGATGTGTATTACCGAGTGGGCCCCAGAGATACCTCTCCGACAATCGGAGTGACAAAACCTAATCTCGAAATACGCCAACCCAACATGTACCTTTGGAGACACCTGTAGTACTCCTTTATAATCACCCAGTTACGTTGTGACGTTTGGTAGTACACAAAGTGTTCCTCCGGTAAACGGGAGTTGCATAATCTCATAGTTATAGGAACATGTATAAGTCATGAAGAAAGCAATAGCAACATACTAAACAATCGGGTGCTAAGCTAATGGAATGGGTCATGTCAATCAGATCATTCAACTAATGATGTGACCTCGTTAATCAAATAACAACTCTTTGTTCATGGTTAGGAAACATAACCATCTTTGATTAACGAGCTAGTCAAGTAGAGGCATACTAGTGACACACTTTTTGTCTATGTATTCACACATGTATTATGTTTCCGGTTAATACAATTCTAGCATGAATAATAAACATTTATCATGATATAAGGAAATAAATAATAACTTTATTATTGCCTCTAGGGCAAATTTCCTTCATCACACATATATCATTCATCATTCATCACAACTTTGGCCATATCACATCAAAAAGCACTTGCTGCAAAAACAAGTTAGACGTCCTCTAATTGTTGTTGCAGGTTTTACGTGGCTGCAAAAGGGTTCTAGCAAGAACGTTTTCTTACCTACGTGAAAGCCACAACGTGATTTCTCAACTTCTATTTACCCTTCATAAGGACCCTTTTCATCGAATACGCTCCAACTAAAGTGGGAGAGACAGACACCCGCTAGCCACCTTATGCAACTAGGGCATGTCAGTCGGTGGAACCAGTCTCACGTAAGCGTACGTGTAAGGTCGGTCCGGGCCGCTTCATCCCACAATACCGCTGAAGCAAAATAAGACTAGTAGCGGCAAGAAAGTTGACAACATCTACGCCCACAACAAATTGTGTTCTACTCGTGCAAAGAGAACTACGCATAGACCTAGCTCATGATGCCACTGTTGGGGAACGTTGCAGAAAACAAAAAATTTTCTACGGTTTCACCAAGATCCATCTATGAGTTCATCTAGCAATGAGTGATCGGATTGCATCTACATACCTTTGTAGATCACGCGCGGAAGCGTTCAAAGAACGGGGATGAGGAAGTCATACTCGACGTGATCCGGACCATTCCGGAACTCCTCGTGATGTCCAGGATCTCATCCGGGACTCCGAACAACTTTCGGGTTACTGCATATTCATATCTCTACAACCCTAGCGTCACCGAACCTTAAGTGTCTAGACCCTACGGGTTCGGGAGACATGTAGACATGACCGAGATGGCTCTCCGGTCAATAACCAACAGCGGGATCTGGATACCCATGTTGGCTCCCACATGCTCCTCGATGATCTCATCGGATGAACCATGATGTCGAGGATTCAAGCAACCCCGTATACAATTCCCTTTTTCAACCGGTGCGTTACTTGCCCGAGATTCGATCGTCGGTATCCCAATACCTTGTTCAATTTCGTTACCGGCAAGTCACTTTACTCGTACCGTAATGCATGATCCCGTGACCAGACACTTGGTCACTTTGAGCTCATTGTGATTATGCATTACCGAGTGGGCCCAGAGATACCTCTCCGTCATACGGAGTGACAAATCCCAGTCTTGATCCGTGTCAACCCAACAGACACTTTCGGAGATACCCGCAGTATACCTTTATAGTCACCAAGTTACGTTGTGACGTTTGGTACACCCAAAGCACTCCTACGGTATCCGGGAGTTACACGATCTCATGGTCTAAGGAAAAGATACTTGACATTGGAAAAACTCTAGCAAACAAACTATACGATCTTGTGCTATGTTTATGATTGGGTCTTGTCCATCTCATAATTCTCCTAATGATGTGATCCCGTTATCAATGACATCCCCATATCCATAGCCAGGAAACCATGACTATCTGTTGATCAACGAGCTAGTCAACTAGAGGCTCACTAGGGACACATTGTGGTCTATGTATTCACACATGTATTACGATTTCCAGATAATAAAATTATAGCATGAATAATATACAATTATCATGAACAAGGAAATATAATAATAATCCTTTTATTATTGCCTCTAGGGCATATTTCCAACATGGAGTGCCCCCCAAGCCAGGTGGGGCGCCCCCCACCCTAGGGTTCCCAACCCTAGGCGCATGGGGTGGGCCAAGGGGGCGCACCAGCCCACTATGGGCTGGTTCCCCTCCCCACTTTAGCCCATGGGGCCCTCTGGGATGGGTGGCCCACCCGGTGGACCCCCGGGACCCTTCCGGTGGTCCCGGTACAATACCGGTGACCCCCGAAACTCTCCCGATGGCCGAAACTGCACTTCCTATATATAATTCTTCACCTCCGGACCATCCCGGAACTCCTCGTGACGTCCGGGATCTCATTCGGGACTCCGAACAACTTTCGGGTTACTGCATATTCATATCTCTTCAACCCTAGCGTCACCGAACCTTAAGTTTGTAGACCCTACGGGTTCGGGAGACATGTAGACATGACCGAGACGGCTCTCCGGTCAATAACCAACAGCGGGATCTGGATACCCATGTTGGCTCCCACATGCTCCTCGATGATCTCATCGGATGAACCACGATGTCGAGGATTCAAGCAACCCCGTATACAATTCCCTTTGTCAATCGGTACGTTACTTGCCCGAGATTCGATCGTCGGTATCCCAACACCTCGTTCAATCTCGTTACCGGCAAGTCACTTTACTCGTACCGTAATGCATGATCCCGTGACCAGACACTTGGTCACTTTGAGCTCATTATGATGATGCATTACCGAGTGGGCCCAGAGATACCTCTCCGTTATACGGAGTGACAAATACTAGTCTTGATCCATGTCAACCCAACAGACACTTTCAGAGATACCCGTAGTATACCTTTATAGTCACCCAGTTACGTTGTGACGTTTGGTACACCCAAAGCACTCCTACGGCATCCGGGAGTTACACGATCTCATGGTCTAAGGAAAAGATACTTGACATTGGAAAAACTCTAGCAAACGAACTATACGATCTTGTGCTATGTTTAGGATTGGGTCTTGTCCATCACATCATTCTCCTAATGATGTGATCTCGTTATCAATGACATCCAATGTCCATAGCCAGGAAACCATGACTATCTGTTGATCAACGAGCAAGTCAACTAGAGGCTTACGAGGGACATGTTGGTGTCTATGTATTCACACATGTATTACGATTTCCGGATAACACAATTATAGCATGAATAAAAGACAATTATCATGAACAAGGAAATATAATAATAATCCTTTTATTATTGCCTCTAGGGCATATTTCCAACAGTCTCCCACTTGCACTAGAGTCAATAATCTAGTTACATTGTGATGAATCGAACACCCATGGAATTCTAGTGTTGATCATGTTTTACTCAAGGGAGAGGTTTAGTCAACGGATCTGCTACATTCAGGTCCATATGTACTTTACAAATATCTATGTCTCCATCTTGAACATTTTCACGAATGGAGTTGAAGCGACGCTTGATGTGCCTGGTCTTCTTGTGAAACCTGGGCTCCTTGGCAAGTGCAATAGCTCCGGTGTTGTCACAGAAGAGTTTGATCGGCCCCGACGCATTGGGTATGACTCCTAGGTCGGTGATGAACTCCTCACCCAAATTGCTTCATGCGCTGCCTCCGAGGCTGCCATGCACTCCGCTTCACATGTAGATCCCGCCACGACGCTCTACTTGCAACTGCACCAGCTTACTGCCCCACCATTCAAAATATACACGTATCCGGTTTGTGACTTAGAGTCATCCAGATCTGTGTCGAAGCTAGCGTCGACGTAACCCTTTACGACGAGCTCTTCGTCACCTCCATAAACGAGAAACATTTCCTTAGTCCTTTTCAGGTACTTCAGGATATTCTTGACCGCTGTCCAGTGTTCCTTGCCAGGATTACTTTGGTACCTACCTACCAAACTTACGGCAAGGTTTACATCAGGTCTGGTACATAGCATAGCACACATAATAGAACCTATGGCTGAGCAATAGGGGATGACACTCATCTCTTCTATATCTTCTGCCTTGGTCGGACATTGAGCTGAGCTCAATTTCACACCTTGCAACACAGGCAAGAACCCCTTCTTAGACTGATCCGTATTGAACTTCTTCAATATCTTATCAAGGTATGTGCTTTGTGAAAGACCTATGAGGCGTCTTGATCTATCTCTATAGATCCTGATGCCTAATATATAAGCAGCTTCTCCAAGGTCCTTCATTGAAAAACTCTTATTCAAGTAGGCCTTAATGCTGTCCAAAAGTTCTATATCATTTCCCATTAAAAGTATGTCATCTACAGATAATATGAGAAATGCTACAGAGCTCCCACTCACTTTCTTGTAAACGCAGGCTTCTCCATAAGTCTGCATAAACCCAAACGCTTTGATCATCTCATCAAAGCAAATGTTCCAACTCCAAGATGCTTGCACCAGCCCATAAATCGAGCGTTGGAGCTTGCACACCTTGTCAGCATTCTTAGGATTGACACAACCTTCCGGCTGCATCATATACAATTCTTCCTTAAGGAAACCATTAAGGAATGCCGTTTTGACATCCATTTGCCATATCTCATAATCATAGAATGCGACAATTGCTAACATGATTTGGACGGACTTCAGCTTCGCTATCGGTGAGAAAGTCTCATCATAGTCAACCCCTTGAACTTGCCGATAACCCTTAGCGACAAGTCAAGCTTTATAGATGGTAACATTACCATCCGCGTCCGTCTTCTTCTTAAAGATCCATTTGTTTTCTATCGCTCTCCGATCATCGGGCAAGTCTGTCAAAGTACATACTTTGTTTTCATACATGGATCCTATCTCGGATTGCATGGCTTCAAGCCATTTGTTGGAATCTGGGCCCGCCATCGCTTCTTCATAGTTCGAAGGTTCACCGTTGTCTAACAACATGATTTCCAAGACAGGGTTGCCGTACCACTCTGGTGCGGAACGTGTCCTTGTGGACCTACGAAGTTCAGTAGCAACTTGATCTGAAGTTTCATGATCATCATCATTGACTTCCTCTCTAGTCGGTGTAGGCACCTCAGGAACATTTTCTTGAGTTGCACCATTTTCTGGTTCAAGAGGTAATACTTCATCAAGTTCTACTTTCCTCCCACTTACTTCTTTCGAGAGAAACTCTTTCTCTAGAAAGGATCCATTCTTGGCAACAAAGATCTTGCCTTCGGATCTGAGGTAGAAGGTATACACAATAGTTTCTTTAGGGTATCCTATGAAGACGCATTTTTCCGACTTGGGTTCAAGCTTTTCAGGTTGAAGTTTCTTGACATAAGCATCGCATCCCCAAACTTTTAGAAAACGACAGCTTAGGTTTCTTCCCAAACCATAATTCATACGGTGTCGTCTCAACGGATTTCGACGGTGCCCTATTTAAAGTGAATGCGGCCGTCTCTAAAGCATAGCCCCAAAATTATAGCGGTAAATCGGTAAGAGACATCATAGATCGCACCATATCTAATAGAGTGCGATTATGACGTTCGGACACACCAATACGCTGAGGTGTTCCAGGCGGCGTGAGTTGTGAAACTATTCCACATTTTATTAAGTGTGTGCCAAATTCGTGACTCAAGTATTCTCCTCCACGATTTGATCGCAAGAACTTGATTTTCCTGTCACGTTGATTCTCAAGCTCACTCTGAAATTCCTTGAACTTTTCAAAGGTCTCAGACTTGTGTTTCATTAAATAGACATACCCATATCTACTCAAGTCATCAGTGAGGGTGAGAACATAACGATAGCCACCACGAGCCTCAACACTCATTGGACCGCACACATCAGTATGTATGATTTCCAATAAGTTGGTTGCTCGCTCCATTGTTCCTGAGAATGGAGTCTTGGTCATTTTACCCATGAGGCATGGTTCGCACATGTCAAATGATTCGTAATCAAGAGACTCTAAAAGTCCATCTGCATGGAGCTTCTTCATGCGTTTGACACCTATGTGACCAAGGCGGCAGTGCCACAAGTATGTGGGACTATCATTATCAACCTTATATCTTTTGGTACTCACACTATGAATATGTGTAGCATTACGCTCGGGATTCATTAAGAATAAACCATTCACTATCGGAGCATGACCATAAAACATATCTCTCATATAAATAGAAGAACCATTATTCTCGGATTTAAATGAGTAGCCATCTCGAATTAAACGAGATCCTGATACAATGTTCATGCTCAAAGCTGGCACTAAATAACAATTATTGAGGTTTAAAACTAATCCCGTAGGTAAATGTAGAGGTAGCGTGCCGACGACGATCACATCGACCTTGGAACCATTCCCGACGCGCATCGTCACCTCATCCTTCGCCAGTCTCCGCTTATTCCGCAGCTCCTGCTTTGAGTTACAAATGTGAGCAACCGCACCGGTATGAAATACCCAGGAGCTACTACGAATACTGGTAAGGTACACATCAATTACATGTATATCACATATACCTTTCGTGATGTCGGCCTTCTTGTCCGCTAAGTATTTGGGGCAGTTCCGCTTCCAGTGACCACTTCCCTTGCAATAAAAACACTCAGTCTCAGGCTTGGGTCCATTCTTTGGCTTCTTCCTGGCAGCTTGCTTGCCGGGCGCGACAACTCCCTTGCCGTCCTCCTTGAAGTTCTTCTTACCCTTGCCTTTCTTGAACTTAGTGGTTTTATTCACCATCAACACTTGATGTTCCTTTTTGACTCCTACCTCTGCTGATTTCAGCATTGCAAATACTTCAGGAATGGTCTTTTCCATCCCCTGCATATTGAAGTTCATCACAAAGCTCTTGTAGCTCGGTGGAAGCGACTGAAGGATTCTGTCAATGACCGCGTCATCTAGGAGATTAACTCCCAGCTGAGTCAATCGGTTATGTAACCCAGACATAGTGAGTATGTGCTCACTGACAGAACTGTTTTCCTCCATCTTACAGCTAAAGAACTTGTCGAAGACTTCATATCTCTCGACCCGGGCATGAGCTTGAAAAACCATTTTCAGCTCTTCAAACATCTCATATGCTCCGTGTCTCTCAAAACGCTTTTGGAGCCCCGGCTCTAAGCTGTAAAGCATGCCGCACTGAACAAGGGAGTAATCATCGGTACGTGTCTACCAAGCGTTCATAACGTCTTGTTCTGCAGGGAGAGCAGGTGCTTCACCTAGCGGTGCTTGTAGGACATAATCTTTCTTGGCAGCTATGAGGATGATCCTCAGGTTCCGGACCCAGTCCGTATAGTTGCTTCCATCGTCTTTCAGCTTGGTTTTCTCTAGGAACGCGTTGAAGTTGAGGACAACGTTGGCCATTTGATCTACAATACATGTTGTAAAGATTTTAGACTAATTTCATGATAATTAAGTTCATCTAAATCAAATTATTCAATGAACTCCCACTCAGATAGACATCCCTCCAGTCATCTAAGTATAACATGATCCGAGTTAACTAGGCCGTGTTCGATCATCACGTGAGATGGACTAGTCAACATCAGTGAACATCTTCATGTTGATCGTATCTTCTATACGACTCATGCTCGACCTTTCGGTCTTCTGTGTTCCGAGGCCATGTATGTACATGCTAGGCTCGTCAAGTCAACCTAAGTGTTTGCGTGTGTAAATCTGTCTTACACCCATTGTATGTGAACGTTGGAATCTATCACACCCGATCATCACATGGTGCTTCGAAACAATGAACTGTCGCAACGGTGCACAGTTAGGGGGAACACTTTCTTGAAATTATTATGAGGGATCATCTTATTTACTACCGTCGTGCTAAGTAAACAAGATGCAAAAACATGATAAACATCACATGCAATCAAATAATAATAGTGACATGATATGGCCAATATCACATAGCTCCTTTGATCTCCATCTTGGGGCTCCATGATCATCTTGTCACCGGCTTGACACCATGATCTCCATCATCATGATCTCCATCATCGTGTCTCCATGAAGTTGCTCGCCAACTATTACTTCTACTACTATGGCTAACGCGTTTAGCAATAAAGTAAAGTAATTTACATGGCGTTTCTCAATGACACGCAGGTCATATAAAAGAATAAAGACAACTCCTATGGCTCCTGCCGGCTGTCATACTCATCGACATGCAAGTCGTGATTCCTATTAGAATAGCATGAACATCTCATACATCACATATAGATCATTCATCATTCATCACAACTTTGGCCATATCATATCACAAACCACTTGCTGCAAAAACAAGTTAGACGTCCTCTAATTGTTGTTGCAAGTTTTACGTGGCTGAATTAGGGTTCTAGCAAGAACGTTTTCTTACCTACGTGAAAGCCACAACGTGATTTATCAACTTCTATTTACCCTTCATAAGGACCCTTTTCATCGAATGCGCTCCAACTAAAGTGGGAGAGACAGACACCCGCCAGCCACCTTATGCAACTAGTGCATGTCAGTCGGTGGAACCAGTCTCACGTAAGCATACGTGTAAGGTTGGTCCGGGCCGCTTCATCCCACAATACTGTTGAAGCAAAATAAGACTAGTAGCGGCAAGAAAGTTGACAACATCTACGCCCACAACAAATTGTGTTCTACTTGTGCAAAGAGAACTACGCATAAACCTGGCTCATGATGCCACTGTTGGGGAACGTTGCAGAAAACAAAAATTTTCCTACGGTTTCACCAAGATCCATCTATGAGTTCATCTAGCAATGAGTGATCGGATTGCATCTACATACCTTTGTAGATCACGCGCGGAAGCGTTCAAAGAACGGGGATGAGGAAGTCGTACTCGACGTGATCCAAATCACCGGAGATCCTAGCGCCGAACGGACGGCACCTCCGTGTTCAACACACGTACGGTCAGCATGACGTCTCCTCCTTGATCCAACAAGGGAGGAGGAGAGGTTGATGAAGATCCAGCAGCACGATGGCGTGGTGGTGGATGCAGGGGTCACCGCAGCAGGGCTTCGCCGTTCTACTGCGAGAGGGAGAGGTGTAGCAGGGGAGAGGGAGGCACCAAGACTCAAGGGTGAGGCTGCCCCTCCCTCCCCCCTTTATATAGGCCCCCTAGGGGGTGCGCCGGCCCTAGGAGATGGGATCTCCTAGGTGGGGGCGGCGGCCAAGGGGTGGAGTGCCCCCCAAGCCAGGTGGGGCGCCCCCCCACCCTAGGGTTCCCAACCCTAGGTGCATGGGATGGGCCAAGGGGGGCACACCAGCCCACTATGGGCTGGTTCCCCTCCCCACTTTAGCCCATGGGGCCCTCCGAGATGGGTGGCCCCACCCGGTGGACCCCCGGGACCCTTCCGGTGGTCCCGGTACAATACCGGTGACCCCCGAAACTCTCCCGATGGCCGAAACTGCACTTCCTATATATAATTCTTCACCTCCGGACCATTCGGGAACTCCTCGTGACGTCCGGGATCTCATCCGGGACTGCGAACAACTTTCGGGTTACTGCATATTCATATCTCTACAACCCTAGCGTCACCGAACCTAAGTGTGTAGACCCTACGGGTTCGGGAGACATGTAGACATGACCGAGATGGCTCTCCGGTCAATAACCAACAGCGGGATCTGGATACCCATGTTGGCTCCCACATGCTCCTCGATTATCTCATCGGATGAACCACGATGTCGAGGATTCAAGCAACCCCGTATACAATTCCCTTTGTCAATCGGTACGTTACTTGCCCGAGATTTGATCGTCGGTATCCCAATACCTCGTTCAATCTCGTTACCGGCAAGTCACTTTACTCTTACCGTAATGCATGATCCCGTGACCAAACACTTGGTCACTTTGAGCTCATTATGATGATGCATTACCGAGTGGGCCCAGAGATACCTCTCCGTTATACGGAGTGACAAATCCCAGTCTTGATCCGTGTCAACCCAACAGACACTTCCGGAGATACCTGTAGTATACCTTTATAGTCACCCAGTTACGTTGTGGCGTTTGGTACACCCAAAGCACTCCTACGGCATCCGGGAGTTACACGATCTCATGGTCTAAGGAAAAGATACTTGACATTGGAAAAACTCTAGCAAACGAACTATACGATCTTGTGCTATGTTTAGGATTGGGTCTTGTCCATCACATCATTCTCCTAATGATGTGATCTCGTTATCAATGACATCCAATGTCCATAGCCAGGAAACAATGACTATCTATTGATCAACGAGCTAGTCAACTAGAGGCTTACTAGGGGCATGTTGGTGTCTATGTATTCACACATGTATTACGATTTCCGGATAACACAATTATAGCATGAATAAAAGACAATTATCATGAACAAGGAAATATAATAATAATCCTTTTATTATTGCCTCTAGGGCATATTTCCAACACTGAGCCCAAGCATCCAAAGCCGCCCGCTCTGCGGCCATCCTGATGTCCTCCGCTGCCAGGTTTTCCTTGGCTTGTGCTACCTCCTCTCGTAACCATGCCACTTCTGTATCATGTGGAGCCTGATCCGCCGGGTTAACCACAACAGTTAATAGGGCTGTCATCCTATCCATGAGATCCATCAGTACCCGAGCCGGCGGGCACGCAGGGCCTCCTGTCCCGGCCGCTGTTGACCCGGAAGTTATCGCTGCTGCAGCCGTAGAGTTTTGAATGGGTTGCGTGCCAGTCATGAAGATCCCTGCCCTGCTAGGTGGCTCAAAGGGGTCCAGAATACTGCTGGCGTTGGAACAGCCCCCATGCCCACCATCTTGCAATTGATACAATGAATCCGTCTCACCTGTGGACGACTCACCATCAGAATAGACGACCATCTCACCGCCAGACACAGATCCTTCAGAAAATTCTCCTCCATGGATGCATCCCACGAAGGCACGCTTCATGGCGAGCTGAGTCCGGGCGGGTCTCGCACGCTGAGCTGTCTCGACGATGTCGGTGCAGATGTCCAGCTCAGGGCCCGGCTCGCGGATCTGGCTGATGAAGACGTGAATTCTGCCGAAGGGGACCCGGTACCCATACTCAATTGAGCCGGCATCGGGGCCCCAACCTGCGTCGTCGATGTAGAGCTTGCCGCGATGAATCTTGGTCATCCGGCCCACAACGTATCCCTTGAGCCCTTCGAAGCTGCCCTTCAAGAACTCAAATCCACTGTGCGTAGGTCCCATGGTGGGCGCCAACTGTTGTGGAATTGTCACGGCAGTTGTCCTAGTGGAAGGACTTAATCGTGGAGCCATCGCAACTAGGAAGCTTAAAGGGGTTAAACGGGACAAAGGACACGAGGGTTATACGGGTTCGGCCCCTTGCGGTGAAGGTAAAAGCCTAATCCAGTTCGAGGTGGTATTGCTTATGTTTCGATTACTAGGGAGTGAATCCGCTTGACCTAGCTTTCGATCTGATCTTACTTGCCCTGAACCGCCGCCGGGTCGTCCCTTTATATAAAGAGGCTGCCCCCGGTGGCTCATAGAATCCCGACCGGCTCATAAACAGTGTTCGGCTCGGTCTCTGACTATTCCTGCCTTACAATGCAAGTTATGTACATATGGCGATTTATCTCTATGGGCCTTGAGTCACCTTTGGGTCTTGGGCCCTTAACTAAACCGCCATCTTCCAGAGCTGTCTTGGGCTTCATGAATCGCCATAGGTATAACCTGGCCCCTCCTGGGCGGGTCATACCTAATAGTTATATCCCCAATAGTCGTGCAAGTGAAAGGCAATAATGACGATATTCGATGAGCTGGCCGTGGCAAAGAGAAACTGGTATGAACTCGACTTGTTCTTGTTGTGTAAATATGTTTAACCTAGTGCCCATGATTCAACCCATTATGATTAAACATGTTTGCAATGACAATTAGGGATTATAGTTTCTCATGCTATGCATAAGTTGCTGGGAGTCAATAATGATTTATCTTGGATATCAACATTGCGTTAAAACGATTGTGATGTAGTATGATGATATGCTATCCTCCTCTGAATCCTCGAGTGGCTTGACTTGGTACATGTTCATGCATGTAGTTGAATCAAAACCAACATAGCCTCTATAATGTTTATGTTCATGGTGTTCATATCCTACTCATGCTAGTGTCCAATGTTACTTATGCATAATGCCTTGTTATGATCGTTGTTGCTCTCTAGCTGGCCGCTTCCCAATCTTAAATTTCTAGCCTTCGCCTGCACTAAGTGAGAATTCTGCTTGTACATCAAAACCTTGAACCCAAAAGTTATTCCAGATGAGTCCACCATTGTCGGTGGGAACGACACCTATGGGATCACAAGAATCCCTACTACGGTTGCGGGGCGCGGGGTCGTGAGAAGAGCGGATCAAACAGATAGCACACGGTTCGTTTATCCAGGTTCGGGCCGCAAGGATGTGTAAAACCCTACTCCTGCTTTGGTGGATTGTATATTCATGTTCTTGAGCTAGCTATGGGGCGTGAGGAGCTCCAAAAAGCCGAATCCTCCTCCTGGTCGCCTCGGGCCTCCTTTTATAGGAAAGGGGTTGCCACAGTGGCACACAGGAGGTGGAAAGGGTACAGTGATGTGGGTTTATCCCTTGCATTACATGACAAGGTGCATTTAATGCGTCTTTCCCAGGTGTCCTTGCTTTATCGAGGAAGGGGAAAGCCCCGCCTCGTCCGTCGCCGCTCCCTCTCATTTCGACACGCGCCCTGGCCAGCGGCGCCCGCGGTGCCATGTAGGCAGGCAAGCAGCTGAGGAGGTGCAGCGATGGGTCTGCATGAAGATCTGCATGCCGCCACGTAGGTGCCTGCCCAGCTGGGTTGGTCGGCAGCTGCATGCGAACGGTGGTGGAGGTTTGACTGGCGTGGGCCTGATGGTGGCCCTACGGGTGTTCTTGGCAAGGGCCTTGCCGAGGCCCCAGCAAGGGTCTTGCCGTGGCGCCTGCTGTCATCCCCGGCAAGGCTCTTGCCGGGGGCCTTGTGGTCCTCCTTGGCTGGGATCCCGCCAAGGATCATCATCTTCTAAAGGGTGTATCTGATCTTGAATGTCTTCACAAAGATCTGTATGCCACCACGGGGACGTCTCCCGAATCCTTGCCCCATGGGGGCAGTGGACTCAAGGGTGACTCACTCCGTAGGTGTGGGGCGAGCTGCCATGGCAAGGGTCTTTCCGGGTTTGCTAAAACGCCTCCCAGCAAGGATCTTGCCGGGGGGGGGGGTCCGCTTCGTCCCCTTTGCTCTTTGTGGTCTTGGTCTTGGCATCGTTCTGCTTCTCCTGAGCTTCGGCCTTACCTTGGCTCACCTCCCCTGCCTTGCTCAGTGTGGTGCTGCCCATGGCTCAGACTGCCCGTGCACAGTTATAGGGGTACAAAAAGTGTACCCCTCTTTTTGTACACCGACAGGAGCCCCCGGGCCTGGGCCACACGTAAGCGCAATCGCGTCGTTGGGCTAGGCCTAAAAACGGTGCGCGGGTAGGCAGGGCGGTTTTTACCGTGGTATGTTTCTTCGCGCGCTGTGCTTCCCACGCTTCCCGCGCGTGGCGCGGTGTGGGGAGGCGTGTGTGACGTGGGCGGCATGCGTGGGGGTTGCTTCCCGCGGGCATGCGTCACATCACAGTTAATGTGAAAGGAGGCGGCCCGTTTTTTTCCCCCATAAGAAAGGAATAACCGCGGGCGCGCTGCTCACTTTCTCCTCTTTCCTCGTGCCTTTTCCAATCTCAGAGCCACCGTTCCCTCTCTTCCTTCCTAAGCTTCCGCCGTCGCCCACCATCATTGCTTCACCATCCCCCTTCCTCAGCCCTCCGAACTTCTTGGTCGCCATGGCTCCCAAATTCGCCAAGGGCAAGGAGGTGGCTAAGGGCGCCGGGACGGTGGAGCCGCCGGAGAGCGCCCTGTCGGGGGACCGGACGAAATCCGCCTTCTTCTTCCCCTCGACGGTTGATGTTCAAGAGCTCTAGGCCTCCTTCAAGCCCCTATTGGGAGTGAAGACGGGGGGAGAGGATTCGGGACACCCGACGACGCGCGTCATTCCTGCCGCTTGCGCTGATCCTACCCCAAATCGTTACCCCTTCTTCGTTGCTTACTTTTCTTGCGGGTTATGCCCCCCTTTCTCCGATTTCTTCTGCGACGTTATGCGCACCTTCGGCTTTCGCCTCTTGGATTTTACTCCGAATGCCGTGGTGTGCATGCCTTTCTTCGCGCATCTTTGCGAAGGCTTTGCCGGGGTGCAACCCAACACGGCGCTCTTCCGCCATTACTTCTTCCCTCGAATCCAGCCGGGAGGAGCCGTCTCCGGTTGCGTCACCTGGATCCCAAGATCCAAGGGGGTGTACCCAGATAGTGCCGTGAAGGAGAGGTGGGAGGAATGGCGTGGCTGGTGGTGCTGGATTGAAGATGAAAACCTGCCGAAATTCTGCAAGGTCCGCCGAGTGCCGCTGGTCCGTGGTAGCGATTGGAGCGATGTCGACGCCGCCGATGGGAGGCTCACCGTCGCCACCACCAGGATTCTCCGGCTCACCCAGGCCGGGCTCACCCTTGAGATGATCGGGGCGAACTTCATTCGCCGCTGGATCGCCCCGTTGGACAGCAAGGGGAGACCAGCTTGGATCTTTATGAACCCGACTGACATTATGCGACTCCGCCCCGGCCTCGATCACAACTTCATAGTGTTGGCGCATGCCCACTTCTGCCAGCGGCTTTTCCAGCTTGATGTGGGTCGCGATGGCGTGGTCGAGCGGACCGGCAAGGCCGCGAGGGCTGCCGCAAAGGTTGGCAAGGCCCTCAAGGGGCCATTTTCAAGCTGCCAGCGGGGGTGGTCCCGTTATGAAACAATTCGCGTCGGTCCGAGATCATCGCCATGATGTCGGACTGTAATGCGCACGGCCCTGTCCCGAGCTAGGAGGAGTCAAAGGACGAGGAGGTCCAGCAATTCTTCGACACCCTGATCGAGGTGTGGGTCAATGCCGATGCCGAGCGGTGGCTTATCATGGACACCACCTAGGTAGAGATGGACTACATCGCCACTAGGGCGAGGGAGGCACAGCTTGCCATGGAGGCCGGCAGCACCGGGGGCGTGGAGGACAAGGCCGCAACGGCGGCGGAGGAAGAGGAGCTCACCCGGTGGGCGGTGGCCACCGAGGAGGCCAGCAGCACCGACACCGGAGCTCTGCTTGTTGAGGACACGGCCGACGAGTCGTTGTCGGAGGAGGGCGTGGTGGTGGGCTCGACACTAGCCAAGGGAAGAGGGCGAGTCCTGCGGCGGTCTGGCTCCGGCGAGCCGGTCCGGCCCGGCAGGGCTACGCGGCCTCAATTGACCCTGGAGGGGTCCGGGCACCACACGAGGGCCACGGCAGCGAAGAGGCTGATGAGGGCCGCTGAGAAGAAGAAGGCGACAACCCCTTCCTCATCCGGGCGCGCACAAACCCTGCCGCCTCCTTCGCCTCCTCCGGTAGGCGTCGACTCGGATGATGATGTGGAGTTCCCTTTTGATCTCGGGCCTCTCAGCTCGGAGAGGAAAAGGAAACTGGTGGAAGAGGAGGAGACGGATGACGAGTAAGTTCTCCGTTCCTTACTGTCATTTCCATTTCCTCGAATTGGGTCTCTTGTCTTGATCCATTTTTGCTTCCGTAGGGAGACAGAGACGTTGGCCCAGAGGGTGAAGAGAGCGAGGACCTCGGCGAGCAGCCAGCCCCCGGCTGAGGCTTCAACGACACCACTGGTGGTGCTGAGCAGCCCGGACAGCAGCCCCCGGCGCAGCCCCCAGCGTAAGTTCGTCACCCTCTTCTTACTTGACATGTGGTAGGCGCTCGATGCTATGATGCTGACCTTGCCGGGTTTGCAGGAGGGGAGTGGCAGTAGGAGGAGCCACAGAGGGCTACTCCTAACACACCACCCCCATCGATTACGCCGCAGCAGGGGGCATCCCCGGCAAGGGCATCAGGAACGGTGCCCATACCCATGGAGGAAGAGGGGAACTTGGGCGCTGGTGGCTCTGCCACGGCGCCAAATGCTGGCGGAGAGGGGACTTCTGCTCCACAGCCTGGCACTGGTGAGTCGCCTGTCCTTCATCTATGTTTTTCCCTTATTCTTTTCTTGGCTTCATTGCTCCCGTTGCTGCCCAGGCCCTCCTTCAACAGACATGGAGGACATGGACACTGTTTTCGGGGATATTGCTGAGGAGGCTGCGGCGGAGGCCAGCAGGATTACCGCCGAGGAGGCCGCCAAAGATGCTGACGAGGCTGCCGCCGATGAAGCCGCCAAGGGTGCCGCCGGGGACGCCGCTGCGGGGGCCGCCAAGGCAACCGGCGAGGCTTCTGCCGAGGGCGCCAGCGGTGGACCTGCCGGTGAGGCTGGCAAGGCCTCCGCCGAGGAAGAGGTGGTGGGTGACAAGCCTCCCTCCTCCTCAACCTCGGGCCCCGGCAGATATCTGAAGGTGGGCGACGATCTCTTCGTCCACCTCCCAGGGGCGTCAAGCCGGGCGCCCGCCGAAGGGGAAGTCTTTGATGGCGAGGTGCTTGCCGCCACCGGGCTTGAGGTTGTCGGTGAGCCGGGCGTTGGCGGTGACGGTTCTCCGGAAGAGCAGCTTTTCCGCGCTATGGGGGCCAACTTCCGAAAACTCCAGGCGCTCTATCGTGTCCGTCTGGACAAGGTTAAGTCCAGCATGGAAACGGTGTACCAGGCGGAGGTGGATTTCAAGGCGCGCGTTGCTGAGACGCAGACCTGGTTCCACCAGACTCGCGAGGAGCAGAGGGCCCTTCAGGAGGTATTGGCCAAGCGCAATGTCGAGCTCACCATGAAGATGGCTGACATCGAGAAGGCCCAGGAACAGGCGGCGAACTTGGCTGCCGCGGCCGAGGCCGTCCGGAACCAGCATCAAGCCGCACTGGATTCCCAGGAAGAGGACCTCATCGCACGTGAGGCGAAGCTTCCCGCAGCGCTCCGTGGCAAGGATGAGGAGCTCGTGGCCCTTGTCGCGCGGCAGACTCACGAGCTGGAGCAGAGGCACAAGGAGGCACTCGATGCCCAGGCTCTGGCCCATGCCGGCAAGGTAAGGGAGTTGGAGGTGGCGCAGGACGAGCTGAAGGAGCAGGCCCTCAAGCTGTCCAACGAGAAGAGCACGCTCAACAGCGCCTTGGTGGAGGCGCAAGGAGCGGTCATCAGCAGGGCTGGGGAGCTCTCCGAAGCGCAAAACTCCATCATAGACCTCAAGCTGAAGCTGGGGGATCTGGAGAAGATGCTGTTGGAGAGCAGGGCTCGGGAGGAGACCTTGACCAGGAGCCTGGAGGAGGAGAAGCAGCTGCGGGCGAACGAGGCCGCCTCCCACCAGGATTATGTGGCGGGCGAGAACAGATGGATCAGCCGTCTGGAGGAGGTCGCCGGCAGGGTCACCTTGCAGTTGGCCACCATGGGGATGCCAAACGTGAGGTACGCCCCTGAGAACAGCGGGACCGTCAACACCAAGTTAACCCTGTTCTTCGAGGGCATCCTCGGAGCCTTGGCTTATCTTCACTCCAACAGGACGGCCACGCTGGCCGAGGAGGCCCGGCAACTTTGCCGGAGGGTCGTGACCAAGGTCCTCACCAAGATGGCGTACTGGAATCCCGATCTTGACTTCGTGGCCGCGATGAAGAGCTTGCCGGATGGTGCTGACCTCACGGTGCTCAAGGAGCGCATCAAGCCCATCACCGACTGCATCGACGAAATCAAGAGGGTGGAAGGCCAACGCCGGGATTAGGCATCCCATTCTTCTTCGCCGCTGCGGGTTCCCGACCAAGACAAATTTTATCTTTAGTTAGAACCGCAGCTATGATGTGATGTAATATAACTTTGAAGTACTCTTAATTTTCATGCATGTTATTTCCCTGTTCAATTCCTCTTTGTATGCGTGCCCTACGTCGATCGGGAAGGCTTGCCGGCGCGGAAGTTCCTAGCAGCGTTTTGGGGACGGATCCCTATGGCCAGCCGGGTACGCGTGCTGCCGGACGAGCCACCTTTCCATTCTGAACGCGGCCGCTCGAACTGTCGAGCTTGACTCGAGTCAGAATCGGGGGCGTTGCTGATCGCGGAAGGCTACTCTACCATTCTTGACGGAGCTGCTTGAGCTGTTGAGCGAACTCGAAATAGGGCAAGGGCGTTGCCGATCGTGGTAGAGCCCTCTGGCGTGCAGGTTTCCCATACAAAGCAAATATCCCGGGGGGGGGGGGGATAACCTCAAATAAGAAGGGTAGCACAAATAAGGGTTCAGTGCAACTTAGCTTCTGTTTGCGATCGCTCGAGTGTCGATCTTCTGGCCTCCTTTCTTCTTCAAGGGTCACGAAGATGAAGGAGTGCCAGGCTAACTGCTAGAGCCGATTCTCACAACTGTGCCCCTACCTGGCGTGCCAAAGATGTCGGTGGGAATGACACCTATGGGATCACAAGAATCCCTACTACGGTTGCGGGGTGCAGGGTCGTGAGAAGAGAAGATCAAACAGATAGCACACGGTTCGTTTATCTAGGTTCGGGCTGCGAGGATGCGTAAAACCCTACTCCTGCTTTGGTGGATTGTATATCTGTGTTCTTGAGCTAGCTATGGGGCGTGAGGAGCTCCAAAAAGCCGAATCGTCCTCCTGGTCGCCTCGGGCCTCCTTTCATAGGAAAGGGGTTGCCACAGTGGCACACATGAGGTGGAAAGGGTACAGTGATGTGGGTTTATCCTTTGCATTACATGACAAGGCGCATTTAATGCGTCTTGCCCAGGTGTCCTTGCTTTATCGGGGACGGGGGAAAGCCCTGTCTTGTCCGTCGCCGCTCCCTCTCGTGTCGACACGCGCCCTGGACAGCGGCGCCCGCGGTGCCATGTAGGCAGGCAGGCAGCTGAGGTGGCGCATCGGTGGGTCTCCACGAAGATCCGCATGCCGCCACGCAGGTGCCTGCCTAGCTGGTTGGGTCGGCAGCTGCATGCGAACGGCGGTGGAGGTTTGACTGGCGTGGGCCTGATGGTGGCCCTATGGGTGTTCTTAGCAAGGGCCTTGCCGGGGCCCCGGCAAGGGTCTTGCCGTGGCGCCTGCTGTCATCCCCGGCAAGGCTCTTGCCGGGGGCCTTGTGGTCCTCCTTGGCTGGGATCCCGCCAAGGATCATCATCTTCTAAAGGGTGTATCTGATCTTGAATGTCTTCACAAAGATCTGTATGCCACCACGGGGACGTCTCCCGAATCCTTGCCCCATGGGGGCAGTGGACTCAAGGGTGACTCACTCCGTAGGTGTGGGGCGAGCTGCCACGGCAAGGGTCTTGCCGGGTTTGCTAAAACCGCCTCCCGGCAAGGACCTTGCCGGGGGGGGGGGGTCCGCTTCATCCCCTTTGCTCTTTGTGGCCTTGGTCTTGGCCTCGTTCTACTTTTCCTGAGCTTCTGCCTTACCTTGGCTCACCTCCCTTGCCTTGCTTAGTGTGGTGGTGCCCGTGGCTCAGACTGCCCGTGCACAGTTATAGGGGTACAAAAAGTGTACCCCTCTTTTTGTACACCGACAACCATACCTACTTATACATGGTATTACCCTACCGTCCTAAGTAAATTTGCATGTGCCACCTCTAAAAACTTCTAAAAACTTATCCGTTTGTGTACCTGGATCGTTCATGGAACAACAGGAGGTGGTCAATATCTTTGGTGCTAAGCATGTTATCCTCAGGTCGAGTGTTTATTCACTCACCATCACACGAGGAAATGGGCGGTAATAGGAATTCCCAGTCCCAAACTGCAAAATACAAAAAAAGAGTTCATCTCTTGAATAATCAAACAAAAACTCCCAATGGAGTCAAAACCTTTACTTTTCGCTTGGGGACCTCCACTAGCGTGCTTAGCATGGAAGATGTTGATAACTGATGGTCGTGAAGTGAATGAGAAGGGTGCATGTCTCAAAATACCATTTATCTCTATTTTAAAAATTGAGCTTTGACACCTCTGCAAATCACTGCTTCCCTCTGCAAATCACTTTCTATTTACTTTTATATTGTGTCACCACCTTCTAATAAACAAGCACTAGAAACTGAGTAAATCATAGCAGCCATGATTTATGCATTGTGTATAGCTAATGTTGGGTGCATCATGACTAGATCTTTTCTACCATGAATTACAATGCTTAGTCGCTGCTTGAACTTCGGAGGTGCTCTGCATTTATGTTTTGCGGTCTCATAAAGGGCTAGCGAGATACCATTATTGTCATATTATATCATGATTGTTTTGACAATGTGTTGCTGTTCGAGATATCTTATATTGCTCGCTAGCTGATTGTGTTATTGATATGAGTCATTATAATCTTTAAATGTTATTGTTGACATGGTTAGTTATAATGTTGGCTGAAAACTTGGGTGTTGTTTAAGCTTATTGATGCAAACAAGAGCAAAAGAGTTTGTAAAAGTTTTTCTTTCTCACTTTTAGTTTATCAACTGAATTGCTTGAGGACAAGCAAAGGTTTAAGCTTGGGGGAGTTGATACGTCTCCAATGTATCTACTTTTTCTCACGCTTTTCCTCTTGTTTTGGACTCTAATTTGCATGATTTTAATGAAACTAACTCCGGACTAACGCTGTTTTCAGCAGAACTACCATGGTGTTGTTTTTGTGCAGAAATAAAAGTTCTCGGAATGGAATGAAACTTTTTGAGGATTTTTTATATCTATAAAGAGACTTTCTGGAGCCAAGACTTGCCAGAGAGGCCCCCCTAGGTGGGCACAACCCACCAGGGCGCGACCCCTGTCCTGGCATGCCCAGGTGGGTTGTACCCACCTGGTGGCCCCGCTGATGACCCCCTTGATACTATAAATTCACATTTATCTAGAAAAAATAAGGGAGAAAGAATTATCATGATCCACGAGACGGAGCCACCGCCAAGCCCTGTTCTTCCTCGGGAGGGCAGATCTGGAGTCTGTTTTGGGCTCCGGAGAGGGGGATCTTCGTTCTTCGTCATCACTAACCCTTCTCCATCGCTAATTCCATGATGCTCCCCACCAGGAGTGAGTAATTCCTTTGTAGGCTCGCTGGTCGGTGAGGAGTTGGATGAGATTCATCATGTAATCGAGTTAGTGTTAGCGCCTGATACCTAGTATCCACTATGTTCTTAGATTGATGTTGCTATGACTTTGCTATGCTTAATGCTTGTCACTTTGGGCCCGGGTGCCACGATTTCAGATCTGAACCGTTTATGAATTCATCATTATATCCATGTTTTAGATCCGATCTTGCAAGTCATAGTCACCTACTATGTGTTATGATCCGACAACCCCGGAGTGACAACAACCGGGCCCACTCTCGGTGATGACTGTAGTTCTAGGAGTTCATGCATTCACTATGTGTTAATGCTTTGTTCCGGTTCTCTATTAAAAAGAGGCCTTAATATCCCTTAGTTTCCAATATGGACCCCGCTGCCACGGGAGGGTAGGAAAAAAGATGTCATGCAAGTTCTTTTAATAAAGCACGTATGACTATTTACGGAATACATGCCTACATTATATCGATGAACTAGAGCTAGTGCCATATCACCCTAGGTTATAACTGTCTCATGATGAATATCATCCAACAAGTCACCGATCCAATGCCTACGAATTTATCCTTATTGATCTTGCTGCGTTACTATTGCTATCATCACTGTTACACTTGCTACAAAATTACTGCTATCACTGTTACTGTTATTGTTGCTACTGTCACTACTATCAAAACTATCAAACTACTTTGCTACTGATCATATTGCTGTAGATAATTAATCTCCAGGTGTGGTTGAATTGACAACTCAGCTGCTAATACCTTCAAATATTCTTCGGCTCCCCTTGTGTCAAATCTATAAATTTGGATTAAATACTCACCCTCGAAAACTGTTGTGATCCTCTATACTTGTGGGTTATCAATGTCAAGCCGGTGACGATGGTGATCATGACGGTGCTTTGGAGATGGAGATCAAAGGCACAAGATGATGATGGCCATATCATATCACTTATATTGATTGCATGTGATGTTTATCCTTTATGCATCTTATTTTGCTTAGTACGGCAGTAGCATTATAAGATGATCTCTCACTAAATTTCAAGGTATAAGTGTTCTCCCTGAGTATGCACCATTGCTATAGTTTGTCGTGCTGAGACACGACATGATGATCGGGTGTGATAAACTCTACGTTCACATACAACGGGTGCAAGACAGTTTTGCCCATGCAGAATACTCGAGTTAAACTTGACGAGCTTAGCATATGCAGATATGGCCTCGGAACACTGAGACCGAATGGTCGAGCGTGAATCATATAGTAGATATGATCAACATAGTGATGTTCACCATTGAAATCTACTCCATCTCACGTGATGATTGGACATGGTTTAGTTGATCTGGATCACATGATCACTTAAATGATTAGAGGGATGTCTATCTAAGTGGGAGTTCTTAAGTAATATGATTAATTGAACTTTAATTTATCATGAACTTAGTACCTGATAGTATTTTGCATGTCTATGTTGTTGTAGATTAATGGCCCGTAATACTGTTCCTTTGAATTTTAGTGCGTTCCTAGATAAAGCTAAGTTGAAAGATGATGGTAGCAAATACACGGATTGGGTCCGTAACTTGATGATTATCCTCATTGCTGCATAGAAGAATTATGTCCTAGAAGCACCACTAGGTGCTAGGCCTACTGTAGATGCTACTGATGACGTTAAGAACGCCTGGCAGAGCAAAGCTGATGACTAC
This sequence comes from Triticum urartu, assembly GCF_003073215.2. Lineage (NCBI taxonomy): Eukaryota > Viridiplantae > Streptophyta > Magnoliopsida > Poales > Poaceae > Triticum > Triticum urartu. The sequence continues at coordinate 486,510,536 of NC_053026.1, forward strand.
TCAATAGTTCAGTGTGCCATGCTTTACAGCTTAGAACCGGGACTTCAATGACGTTTCGAACGTCATGGAGCAGATGAGATGTTCCAGGAGTTGAAGTTAATATTTCAAGCAAATGCTCGGATTTAAAGATATGAACTCTCCAATAAGTTCTACAGCTGCAAGATGGAGGAGAATAGTTCTGTCAGTGGACACATACTCAGAATGTCTGGGTACCACAACCACTTGATTCAACTGTGAGTTAATCTTCCTGATGATAGTGTCATTGACAGAGTTCTTCAATCACTTCCACCAAGCTATAGAAGCTTTGTGAGGAACTATAATATGCAAGGGATGGATAAGACAATTCCCGAGATCTTCACAATGCTTAAGGCCGCAGAGGTAGAAATAAAGAAGGAGCATCAAGTGTTGATGGTCAACAAGACCACTAGTTTCAAGAAGAAGGGCAAAGGGAAGAAGGGGAACTTCAAGAAGAACGGCAAGCAAGTTGTTGCTCAAGTAAGAAGCCCAAGTCTGGACCTAAGCCTGATACTGAGTGCTTCTACTTCAAAGGGATTGGCCACTGGAAGCAGAATTGCCCCAAGTATTTGGCGGATAAGAAGGATGGCAAAGTGAAAGGTATATTTGATATACATGTTATTGATGTGTACCTTACTAATGCTCGCTGTAGCACCTGGGTATTTGATGCTGGTTCTATTGCTAATATTTGCAACTCGAAACAGGGGCTACGGATTAAGCGAAGATTGGCTAAGGATGGGGTGACAATGCGCGTGGAAAATGGTTCCAAAGTCGATGTGATTGCCGTCGGCATGCTACCTCTACATCTACCTTCGGGATTAGTTTTAGACCTGAATAATTATTTTTTGGTGCCAGCGTTAAGCGTGAACATTGTATTTGGATCTTGTTTGATGCGAGACGGTTATTCATTTAAATCGGAGAATAATGGTTGTTCTATTTATATGAGTAATATCTTTTATGGTCATGCAACCTTGATGAGTGGTCTATTTTTATTGAATCTCGATAGTAGTGCTACACATATTCATAGTATTGAAGCCAAAAGATATAAGTTTAATAATGATAGTGCAACTTATTTGTGGCACTGCCGTTTGGGTCATATTGGTGTAAAGCGCATGAAGAAACTCCATGATGATGGGCTTTTGGAATCACTTGATGCTTGCGAACCATGCCTCATGGGCAAGATGACTAAGACTCCGTTCTCCGGAACAATGGAGCGAGCAACAGACTTGTTGGAAATAATACATACTGATGTATGCGGTTCGATGAGTGTTGATGCTCGTGACGGGTATCATTATTTTCTAACCTTCATAGATGATTTGAGCAGATATGGGTATATCTACTTGATGAAACATAAGTCTGAAACATTTGAAAAGTTCAAAGAACTTCAGAGTGAAGTGGAAAATCATCATAACAAGAAAATAAAGTTTGTACAATCTGATCGTGGCGGAGAATATTCAAGTTACGAGTTTGGTCTTCATCTAAACAATGATGAATAGTTTTGCAGCTCATGCCACTCGAAACACCACAGCGTAATGGTTTGTTCGAACATTGTAACCGCACTTTATTAGATATGGTGCGATCTATGATGTCTCTTACTGATTTATTGCTATCGTTTTGGGGTTATGCTTTAGAGACAGCTGCATTCACGTTAAATAGAGCACCCTCTAAATCCGTTGAGGCGACACCATATGAACTGTGGTTTGGCAAGAAACCCAAGTTGTCGTTTCTTAAAGTTTGGGGCTGCGATGCTTATGTGAAAAAGCTTCAACCTAATAAGCTCGAACCCAAATCGGAGAAATGTGTCTTCATAGGATACCCAAAAGAAACTCTTGGGTACACCTTCTATCACAGATCCGAAGGCAAGATATTCGTTGCTAAGAATGGATTCTTTCTAGAGGAGTTTCTCTCAAAAGAAGTGAGTGGGAGGAAAGTAGAACTTGATGAGGTAACTGTACTTGCTGCCTTATTGGAAAGTAGTTCATCACAGAAATTAGTTGCAGTGATTCCTACACCAATTAGTGAGGAAGCTAATGATGATCATTAAACTTCTTATCAAGTTACTATCGAACCTCGTAAGTCAACCAGAGTAAGATCCGCACTAGAATGGTACGGTAATCCTGTTCTGGAAGTCATGTTACTCGACCGTGACGAACCTACGAACTATGAGGAAGTGATGATGAGACCAGATTCCGCGAAATGGCTTGAGGCCATTAAATCTAAGATGGGATCCATGTATGAAAACAAAGTGTGGACTTTGGATGACTTGCCCGATGATCGGCAAGCCATAGAGAATAAATGGATCTTTAAGAAGAAGACTGACACTGACGGTAATGTTACTATCTACAAAGCTCGACTTGTTGCGAAAGGTTTTCAACAAGTTTAAGGAGTTGACTACGATGAGACCTTCTCACCCGTAGTGATGCTTAAGTCCATCCTAATCATGTTAGTAATTGCGGCATTTTATGATTATGAAATCTGGCAAATGGATGTCAAAACTGCATTCCTTAATGGATATCTTAAAGAAGAATTGTATATGATGCAACCAGAAGGTTTTGTCGATCCAAAAAGTGCTAACAAAGTGTGCAAGCTCCAGCGATCCATTTATGGACTTCTACAAGCATCTAGGAGTTGGAATATACGCTTTGATAGTGTGATCAAAGCATATGGTTTTATACAGACTTTTGGGCGCGCCCCTTGTGGCCAGCCCTCCTCCTCCTCCCCTCCTTTATATACGAGGGAGGGGGGCACCCCATAGACACATAAGTTGATCTTTAGTCGTGTGCAGTGCCCCCTCCACAATTTTACACCTCGGTCATATTTTCGTAGTTCTTAGGCGAAGCCCTGCGTCGGTAACTTCATCATCACCGTCAACACGCCGTCGTGCTGACGGAACTCACCCTCGACCTCAGCTAGATCAGGAGTACGAGGGACATTACCGAGCTGAACGTGTGCAAATCGCGGAGGTGCCGTGCGTTCGGTACTTGATCGGTTGGATCGTGAAGATGTTCGACTACATCAACCGCGTTACTAAACACTTCCGCTTTTGGTCTATGAGGGTATGTGGACACTCTCCCCGCTCGTTGCTATGCTTCTCCTAGATAGATCTTGCGTGATCGTAGGATTTTTTTTGAAATACTACGTTCCCCAACAGTCACCTCCTCAGCACTCGGATGCCCCGTGTCGTGGTTCTAGGTCTGACAGTACAATGGGGGGTAGGAATGTAGAGGCAAGATCCTAGCTATGGAGGAGTTGTACACGCGAGTTTTACGAGTTCAGGCCCTTCTCGGAGGAAGTAACAGCCCTACGTCTCGGAGCCCGGAGGCGGTTGACTGGATTATACGCGTGTGAGTTACAAGGGGTGCGAACCCTTGTCCCTGAGGAGGGGGGTGGCTTATATAGAGTTTGCCAGATCCCTTCCGCCCTCAGTTACAAAGGGTTTAAGGTACATAAAGGTAGAGATGTTACTGGTAACGCCTGTAATAAAAGTACATAAATGACCATTAAAGTTATGACTTAAATCCCGACCGTTGCAGAGTGAGTGGCTCTTAGTCTTCTGGTAGTCGAGTGGTTGTTCGTATGGTCGAGTGTCTTCAAGACTGTCGAGTGGAACATGGCTTTATGGTCGAGTGGACGATGATATTTCTTCGACTGCTTTTGGTTCTTTAAGAGATGTCCTTGGGGAGGGTATCTTGATCAGACCCATGACCCTACCCTAGGTACATAGCTTCATCATTAGCCCCCGAATGGATCAGGGTTTGAGTGAGGAAGGAGTTGAGATCACTTCCGACTCATTCTTCGCGTTACGAGTATATCTTGCTCTGGATCAATGAACTGAGGGGATAACATCAACTTCTTTTTCAGTCGCCTTGGTCCATTCTTAGTTTTTGTCAAGTGAACTTTCACGGTAGAGCTTCGAATGACGATGTGGAGGATGTTTTCCGTCTGAGAAGTTGCTCTGCTCCCCCGCGGATTTCGCGGGATTCAAATTTTGGGAAGCGCGCCGGACAGGCGAGGCCGTGGTAATCGGGGCGGATTAGGCAGGTCACCTCGATCCCCGTGCCACCTTTTTCGCCACGTATTGCGCGTGCGACTGTTGCGGGATTTGTTTAGATCGCCTGGGCCTACAAGTCACTCACTCGGGAATGACCTTATAAAAGACACCGGACCGGGCCTTTGAACAATGCGCCCTCATTCTCCTCGCTCAGACTCAATCCGCCACCATGGGAAAAGAGAAGACGGTGGCGTTGGAGCACGTGAAGAAGGCGGCCGCGAATGCCAAGGGTAAGAGGACTAGCCGGGGCGGATCCTCGTCAAGATCCGGCCTGCCGCCGGGCTGGATCCAAGGCGACTGGATCTGCTAGACGATCAGCCAGGACGACCTCGATGACCTGGGGAGGGGGGACTGATCCCCCACGAATCAGCGCGGCTCCCGGGGAATGAGACCGAGCCGCAGCCGCGGGAGGGTGAGTGCGTTCTCCTCGCTACTCACGTCGACCGCGGGTTTTCTTTGCCTCCTCATCCTTTCTTTCGTGGCTTTTTGAACTTCTTCGGGGCTCAAATCCACCACTTCACTCCAAACACCATAGTTTATCTGGCTGCGTTTGTGTCAATGTGCGAAGATTTCTTGGGTTGTCGACCGCACTGGGGTCTCTTCAAACACAGATTCACCTACCGCTCCCAGTCGGTCAAGAAGGCCAACCCGAGTGATGAGAGGATGCACGTGATCCAGACATGCGGGGGCCTTGGGATCCAGATGAGGAACAAGAGTACCTTCCCAGCGATGATCCTTCTCGACTCGGTCCGGGGCTGGATGTCGACTTGGTTTTACTGTAAGGACCAGCCGACCCCGGGTCAGTCGACTGGACTTCCCCCCTTTTCCTTGGCTCAAGTGGAGAACACCTCCTCCTTGAGGGTGATCCTAGAAGAGAAGGCGCAGGTAAAGGCGTTGGTCGAGCGGGTCGTCTAGCTTGTCCGCGATGGGGTGACTGGGATGGACTTGCTGGAGGTCTTTCTCAGTAGATGCATCCAACCGCTTCAGGTCCGTGACCATCCGATCTGGATGTACTTGGGACTCGAGGACTCCACTCGGATCCACCCGGAGGACGTCAGTGAAGACACGATGGAGAAGTGGTTGAGGGGAATCACCGGCAACGAAGACAATTCCTGGGGGTCTAGGAGGGTGATTCCATCCGACAACTCGCGCCAGCCGGAACAGGTATGATTCTGCTTTTCCAAGTATCCTCTCGATTCACTGTGTGACACCTTGTTGATGGTCGACCGTATTTCTTTTGCTCGTTGTCCTTTCAGGCTCTCATTGATATGTACTCGACGCCCAATGGAGTGCAGGAGCAAGACATCAAGGAAGGAGCGAGCGGGGGCGAGAGTGGCGAGTGGCACTCGGATCCAGAGGAGGACGAGGAGAGCGATGACTCGAGTGATGATGAAGAGCTCAACTCGCCTCCTCTCAGAGAGAGGAGATCCAAGCATGCTCACGACCCGGCGAGCACCCCGGTCCTGGCGACCACGCCGACTGGGCAATCTTCGAAGCGCCCCCGGACGTCTTCCCCAGTGCCAATTGAGAAGGCTCCGAAGCACCTCAAGGTTGTGCCGCCTCCTACGTCAAAAGCATCGAAGGCCACCTCCTCCAAACCACCGAAGGCTTTGCCCAGAATCAAAGTGACCATCCCCACCATCTCCGGGTAATCATCTGACCTATTCTTTTCGTCGACTCGAGCAACAGAACGTAACCGACTGAGTGCGGACATTTGCAGTGCTGCTACATCAGGAACCTCTTCCTACTAGTACCGAGACGAGGAGATGGAAGACGCGGTTACCTCCAACCCAGGTAAAAACTCTTATGATCTTGTTCTTCATTACTCGGTCGATTGAATTCTAGCGGTTCACTTGGGGTCGACTGAACTTGTCTGCAGCTCCACCCAACGTCATCGATCTCCCAGAAGACGATGAAGATGTGGCTCCTAGGCCCAGAAAGAACAAAAAGGTAGCGGCTGGTAAGGCGTCTCAGCAGGGACCAACGACAACACCAACCGTCTGTCAATCTAAAGATGCGGGCGGGGCCTCTGTAACCTTCGCTGTACCCTTGTCGAGTGAGCGCCCTACACCGCCGACTGTACCGGTGTCTCCTTCAGTCGTCCAATCTCACGCCCAGGAGCTCCAAGCTGCTGCACCTGGGTTGTCTGCCCTCTTCTTCGCCAGCTACCCTGTTCCGCAAAACAAGTCGGATGCGGCTGCGGAAGCCATCCATCAGGCTAACGTGATGATGGAGCGGATGAAGACGGTGCACGAGAATAGCCAGGCTGCTTACGACGCCAGCGCCGCTCTCCGGGCCAATGTCTAGGTAAGTAAACTTTCGACTGACCTTGTTCTATCAGGATATATGCTACCCGAAATATTTTCTTCCATACAATCTCCTGTTGTTTACGTTAAATCTGTACACCCACTGGGTGTTTTGTTGTCTTTGGTATTTGCGCTCTTCCACTCGGTCTGGGCGTGTAGGATCTGAACCGGTGGGGGCACGCTAAGTGCACCCACTGGGTGTAGTCCCCGAGACTGCAGTCGACTGCTGGCAGTCTACTGGGGTCTGAGTTCTTTTTCCTTTCTTTTCTCCCACTCGACCCGGGCGGACCAGTCGAATGAGATCCGAACCAGTGGGGGCACGTCAAGTGCACCCACTAGGTGTAGTCCCCGAGACCACGGTCGACTGCTGGCAGTCGATTGGGGTCTGAATAGTTTTTTCTTTTACTTGACCCGGGCGGACCGGTCGAGTTGGGTCTAAATCAGCGGGAGCACGCCAAGTGCACCCGCTGGGTGTAGTCCCCGAGACCGCAGTCGACTGCGTGTGGTCGGCTGGGGTCTAAGTGAACTCTTTAAGTTTTATTCACTCGAAAGTAAATAACCTTTGATCTTGTCGATTGACACGCCTTTTGCCTCTTGCATAAATCTTGTACTCTCATTTCCAAGTTTGCTAAACTTGAGGAGAAGCAGAGGCAACTCAACCTCGACTTGGAGCTGGCCCAACAGAATCTGAAGAAAGCTCAAGATGAAGCTGCTGGTATGGAAGGTAACTGCCTGTCGACTGTTCATGTCGATCGTATTTTAAACTATTTCTTCGATCTTTCATTTGATCCAATTGCTTCTTTTGCAGAGAAAATGAATTTGGCTTTGGAGAAAAAGGACTCGGACCTCACAGCTGCGCAGAAGGAAGCCCAGGATAAGACTGCCCTAGCAGACCAGAAGCTGGCTTTAGTCGGAGCGTTGGAAGGGGAGGTGAACAAGCTGAAGTCCTGTCTCAATGAGTCTAACCGAGAAGTGAGTCGTCTGAAGAAGGATAAAATTGTCTTGAATGAAAAGCTGGAGTCTGCAGTCCACAAGAGGAATGACACGGAAGCTTATCTGAGAACTCTTGCCAAGAAGCTCTATCTTATGCTGGAAGGTAATTCTTTTAAACCAACTGTATTTATGCTTGCAAACGAATCCTGTCTGGTCGACTCACTAATTTTTTGACTGCGGAATTCTGTCAAGACTTTGACGAGGAAACCGGAAGGGACGAGACGGGTCTGGACCCTATCGCTTCTCCAGTTTGCGATGAAACTGCCATGAACGTGCTCCGACTGGAGTCTCATGTCGCCAGCGTCACGAGTTACCTCGCGCGTCTGAAGGTGGCAGTCTCACGAGTCGACTCATCGCTCTGGCCAAGGGCAACGCTTCAAAATGACCTAGAATCTCTGATGGCTCGACTCGACGAGATCCCCGATCGAGTGCAAGAATGGAAGAAGTCCTCCGCCCGGTGTGGTGCTAACGTGGCATTGTCCTTGGTACGAGTCCACTGCAAGGAAGCCCGTGAAGACAAGCTGGCGGCGATCAAGGTCGCCAACACCAAAAGGCATGACTTCCAGTCCTTTATGGAGACTTTCATCGCTGCTGCCACTCGGATCGCGGATGGGATCGACTTGGACGAATTCGTCGAAACTGCCAGCTCTCCTCCTGCCGAGTGAACAAACTTATGAGATTTGAATCCGTCTTAAATTTGCCTCGGAATGCCAAGTGATTGCTGTAACCGTTAAACTCCTTCAGGCTTGATGCTCGAATACTTTTCATTTGCTTCTTGGAACTTTAGGATTTATCTGAATTGCTTTTGAGTATACTTGCGACTGCTTTTGAGATCTGCTCCGTTGTATGTGTGGCGTAGCTCGGAGGAGAAGGTTGCGGTCGACCTGCGCTTCGTCATCCTTGCGGACAAGGATGGAGCATACGTTGTATTTGTGGCGTAGCTCGGAGAAGAGGGTCACGGCCGACCTCCGCCTCGTCGTCCTTGCGGATAAGGATGGAGCGTATGTTGTATTTGTGGCATAGCTCGGAGAAGAGTGTCGCGGTCGACCTGCACCTCATCACCCTTGCGGAAAAGGAATTTATAAACTTAGACAAGTGCTGGACTGCAGCTAAGCCCCGAGTGGGAGGATTGCTCACCACTCAGTAGGATTTTACAAACTTAGGCGAGTACTGGACTGCAGCTAAGCCCCTGAGTGAGAGGATTGCTCTCCACTCGGTAGGATTTTATAAACTTAGGTGAGTACCGGACATCAGCTAAGCCTCCCGAGTGAGAGGATTGCTCTCCACTCGGTAGGATTTTATAAACTTAGGCGAGTACTAGACTGCAGCTAAGCCCTCGAGTGAGAGGATTGCTCTCCACTCAGTAGGATTTTATAAACTTAGGCGAGTACTGGACTGCAGCTAAGCCCCCGAGTGAGAGGATTGCTCACCCCTCGGTAGGATTTTACAAACTTAGGCAAGTACTCGACTGCAGCTAAGCCCTCGAGTGGGAGGATTGCTCTCCACTCGGTAGGATTTTGTAAACTTAGGCGAGTACTGGACTGCAGCTAAGCCCCCGAGTGGAAGGATTTCTCTCCACTTGGTAGGATTTTATAAACTTAGGCGAGTACTGGACTGCAGCTAAGCCCCTGAGGGGGAGGATTGCTCTCCACTCGGTAGGATTTTATAAACTTAGGCGAGTACTAGACTGCAGCTAAGCCCCTGAGGGGGAGGATTGCTCTCCACTCGGTAGGATTTTATAAACTTAGGCGAGTACTAGACTGCAGCTAAGCCCTCGAGTGGGAGGATTGCTCTCCACTCGGTAGGATTTTGTAAACTTAGGTGAGTACTGGACTGCAGCTAAGCCCCCGAGTGGAAGGATTGCTCTCCACTTGGTAGGATTTTATAAACTTAGGCGAGTACTGGACTGCAGCTAAGCCCCCGAGGGGGAGGATTGCTCTCCACTCGATAGGATTTTATAAACTTAGGTGAGTACTAGACTGCAGCTAAGCCCCCGAGTGGGAGGATTGCTCTCCACTCGGTAGGATTTTATAAAGTCAGGCGAGTACTGGACTGCAGCTAAGCCCCCGAGTGGGAGGATTTCTCTCCACTCGGTAGGATTTTATAAACTTAGGCGAGTACTAGACTGCAGCTAAGCCTCCGAGTGAGAGGATTGCTCTCCACTCGGTAGGATTTTATAAACTTAGGCGAGTACTAGACTGCAGCTAAGCCCCCGAGTGAGAGGATTGCTCTCCACTCGGTAGGATTTTCTTTCGAGCTTAGGAGAAACGGATTCGCGGCTAAGCCTCCCGAGTAATAGGCTTGCTCATCACTCGATAGGATTTTCTTTCGAGCTTAGGCGAAACAGATTCGCAGCTAAGCCTCCCGAGTGAGAGGCTTGCTCATCACTCGGTAGGATTTTCTTTTGAACTTAGGCGAAACAGATTCGCGGCTAAGCCCATCCACTGGGGGATTTCGGAGGTAAATAAAAACAACAACAATCATGCGAGAAGACTGAAAAGCTCTTGTCTTTGACGAACAAATTACAAAGGTACTTCTTATTACATTTTATTCGAACGAGTGCTTAAGTATAAAAGGGGCGAAGCAGCTCCGCGTTCCAAGCCCGTGGCTCGTCCTTCTGATGCTCAACGCTGTAAAGATGGTATGATCCATTATGGAGAACTTTGGTGATGATGAAGGGGCCTTCCCAAGCCGGGGAGAGCTTGTGTGGTTTCTGTTGATCCACTCGAAGAACCAGGTCTCCCTCTTGAAAGGTTCGACCCCTCACATTTCTGGCTTGGAATTGACGCAAGTCTTGCTGATAAATGGTCGACCGGATCAAGGCCATCTCTCTTTCCTCCTCTAAGAGATCGACTGAATCTTGCCGGGCCTGCTCTACTTCCTCTTCGGAGAAGAGCTCGACTCGGGGTGCGTTGTGTAGAAGGTCACTTGGCAGAACAGCTTCGGCTCCATAGACCCAAAAGAAGGGAGTTCGTCCCGTCGACCGATTGGTAGTTCTCCTTAAACCCCAAAGAACTGATGGAAGTTCATCGACCCAAGCACCTGCTGTGTGTTTGAGATCACGCATCAGTCGGGGTTTCAGTCCTTTGAGAATTAGGCCATTCACTCTTTTTGCTTGTCCGTTCGACTGCGGGTGAGCGACTGAAGCATAGTCGACTCATGTGCCTTGAGAAGCGCAGAAAGCTCTAAACTCATCAGAATCGAAGTTCAACCCGTTGTCAGTGATGATGCTGTGTGGAACTCCATATCTGAATGTCAATTCCCTGATAAAACTGACAGCAGTGCTGGCTTCAAGATTCTTGATAGGTTTAGCTTCGATCCATTTGGTAAACTTGTCGACTGCTACGAGCACATGAGTGAAGCCGCTCCTACCAGCCCCAGTGGTCCAACCATATCCAATCCTCAAACAGCAAAGGGCCAGACGAGAGGAATGGTCTTCAGGGCTGATGCTGGCTAGTGAGACATGTCAGAGTAAAACTGGCAGCCTTCACGTCTATCGACTATATCTTTTGCCATTTCATTTGCTCGTGGCCAATAGAATCCGGCTCGGTATGCTTTAGCCACGATGGCCCGAGAGGACGCATGGTGACCACAGGTCCCGAGTGGATATCATTGAGGATCATTCGACCTTCTTCTGGCGTTATGCATCTCTGACCGACTCCAGTCACGCTTTCCCTGAACAGTTGTCCTCTTATCACAGTAAAGGCCTTGGATCGACGGACGATCTATCGAGCCTCTTCTTCGTCCTCTGGGAGTTCCTTCCTAAGGATGTATGCAATGTACATCACTGTCCAGTCGGGAGTAATGAGCAGAACCTCCATGATTAGGCCGACCACGGCTGGGACCTCGACTTCAGTCGGATGTGTGGCGCTCTTGGGCTGCGGGGGCTCTTCAGTAAAAGGATCTTCCTGAACTGTCGGTGTGTGAATATGTTCCAAAAACACATTTCTGGGAATGGCTTCTCTCTTGGAACCTATCTTTGCCAAGTCATCGGCTGCTTGATTTTTCAGACGGGGTATGTGATGGAGCTCTAACCCCTCAAACTTCTTTTCCAACTTCCTCACCGCATTGCAGTAACCAGTCATAACTGGGCTTCTAACGTCCCATTCTTTCATCACATGATTGACCACCAAATCTGAGTCGCCGTAAACCATGAGGCGACAGACACCGAATGAAATGGCCATACGTAACCCATATAGGAGTGCTTCATATTCTGCTTCATTATTGGAGGAATCGAAGTGAATCTGGAGGACGTATCTGAGCTTGTCTCCTCTGGGGGAAACCAGTACTACCCTAGCACCAGAACCATTCAACATTTTGGATCCATCAAAGAACATGGTGCAGTGCTCCGAGTGAACTTGAGTCGGCAATTGCTGTTCGATCCACTCGGCGAGGAAATCTGCCACTGCTTGGGACTTGATAGCTTTCTTTGCCTCAAACTTGATATCTAAGGGAAGGAGTTCAATCGCCCATTTTTCCACTCGACCTGTTGCGTCTCTGTTGTGCAGAATCTCTGACAATGGAGCGTCGCTGACGACTGTAATAGAGTGATCAAAGAAATAGTGTGCAACCTTCTTCGTGGTCATGTAAATACCATAAACAAGCTTCTGATAGTGTGGATATCTCTGCTTTGACGGAGTCAGGACTTCAGAAATATAATAAACCGGAGCTTTTCCCTCTTCTTCCCGCTCGACCGTAAGTACTGCACTGACGACTTGTCCAGTGGCTTCTATATAAAGCAATAAAGGCTCTTTGCTGATTGGGGCAGCAAGCACCGGCTGGGTGGAAAGCAGGGCTTTTAGCTCTTCAAAGGCTGCATCAGCTTCAGGAGTCCACTCGAACTTATCTGATTTCTTCATCAGTCGGTAAAGCGGCAGTGCCTTTTCACTGAGGCGAGAAATGAATCGACTTAGGGCGGCCAAACAACCAGTAAGCTTCTAGAGATCATGCACATGCACAGGGCGTTTCATCCGGAGTATAGCACCCACTTTCTCTGGGTTAGCATCGATCCTTCGTTCGGAAACGAGAAAACTGAGTAATTTTCAGCCTGGAACTACAAACATGCACTTTGATAGATTAAGCTTGATATCATACCTTCTGAGGTTGGCAAAGGTTTCAGCAAGGTCATCCAGTAGGTTGGAACCTTTACGTGACTTGACCACAATGTCATCCATGTATGCTTCCACATTCTGACTGATCTGAGTGAGCAGGCACTTCTGAATCATCCGCATGAATGTGGCTCCTGCGTTCTTCAAGCCGAATGACATAGTGACATAACAGAAGCACCCAAATGGGGTGATGAAAGATGTTTTTATGTCGCCGGGTCCGTACAGACGGATCTGGTGGTACCCGGAGTAGGCGTCCAAAAAGGACAAACACTCGCACCCCGCAGTCGAGTCGACTATCTGGTCGATGCGAGGGAGAGGAAAGTGATCTTTCGGGCAGGCCCGATTGATATGTTTGAAGTCGATGCACATGAGAAGTGAGTCATCCTTCTTTGGGACCATGACAACATTGGCTAACCACTAGGAGTGGTAAATCTCATGGATAAACTCAGCTGCCAAAAGCCGAGCCACCTCTTCACCGATTGCCTTCCTCTTCTGTACGATGGACCGTCGAAGATGTTCTTTGACTGGTTTCACTTTTGGGTCGACTCGCAAACGATGCTCAGCCAGTCCCCTGGGAACACCTGGCATGTCTGAAGGTTTCCATGCAAAGATGTCCTAGTTCTCACGGAGGAACTAGGTGAGCGCTTCTTCCTATTTGCACTCGAGTCTTGTTGAAATGCGAGTCAGAGCAGCATTGGGATCCGTCGGGTGAATGTGAATCGATTTTGTTTCGCCAGACGACTGGAATGCTGAATCCTTGGCTGGCTTCTTGGCTCGCAACAAATCACTCGGATCTGCACTTTTTTGGTATTCTTGCAATTCTACTACGGCCATCTATGCATCGGCGATCTTTCAGCCCTTCTGGAAGCACTCTTCCGCCTTCTTCCGACTACCAGTGATAGTGATCACCCCTTTGGGACCAGGCATCTTCAATTTGAGGTACACGTAACATGGTCGAGCCATAAAACGTGCATAAGCTGGCCTGCCCAGAATAGCATGATGAGCACTTTGGAAATCCACAACTTCATATGTAAACTTTTCTTTGCGGTAATTCTTGGAATCACCGAAAACCACGTCGAGAGCAATCTGGCCGAGTGATGCATCCTTTTTGCCAGGAATGACCCCATGGAAACTCATATTACTTTCACTGAGTCTGGACATCGGAATGCCCATTCCTTTCAACGTCTCTGCATAGAGTATATTCAGGCCACTGCCACCATCCATCAGAACCGTAGTCAGTCGGGTGCCTTCGAATACTGGGTCGACCACCAACGCTTGCCTCCCAGAGGTGGCTATGTGCGCTGGGTGATCGGACTGGTCGAATGTAATGGTAGGCTGGGACCACTTAAAATAACTGGGTGTCACCGGAGCCACCATGTTCACTTCTCTATTGATGACTTTCAATCGACTTTTACTCTCAACCTCAGCGAAAATCATCAGAGTGGAATTCACGTGGGGATAACCATCATCATCCTCTTCCTCATCCTCAACCTTGTCAGCTTCTTTCTCCTTTTCCTTGGGCTGTTTCTCTCGGAATTGTTGGATTAGGAGTCGACACTGCCGAGTGGTATGCTTCGGGTAAATGAAATTACCCTCTTCATCTTTTTTGGTCTGGATGTGGAATGGCAAATCCAGCACATCATTTCCATCTTGATCTTTTACTTTCTTGGGGTTCCACGACCCTTTGGGCTTCCCCTTGAACTTTCCTTGAGTCACGGCTAAGGCTTCACCAGAAGCGGCTGGCTCGGCTTTGTGGTGCTATTTCCGACTGGAGTTTCCTCCTCCGGTTTCATGGGTGACTGTTTTATGCTTGCCACTCCGGAGTCGGTCTTCTTCTTCACAGTTGGCATACTTGGTGGCAATTTCCATCATCCGAGTCAGAGTCATATCTCCTGTCCGACTGAATTTCAGATTCAACTCCCGATGCTTGATGCCTTCTTTAAAGGCACAAATTGCCTGATGATCAGACACATTCTCCACCATGTGGTGCAATGTGATCCATCTCTGGATATAATCCCTCAAAGTCTCATTCGATTTCTGAACGCAACACTGTAATTCGGCCAACCCTGCCGGCCGTTTGCAAGTACCTTCGAATGTTCTGACAAATACTTGGGCAAGATCTTCCCAAGTATAAATACTACTAGGTGCTAACTGATTCAGCCATGCTCTAGCCAAGCCCTCCAACATCAGAGGAAGGTGCTTCGTGGCCACTTCATCATTGCCACCACCAATCTGGACAGCCACTCGGTAGTCTTCAAGCCAAGTGTCCGGCTTGGACTCACCAGCGAACTTACTGACTCCAGTCGCCAACCTGAAGTTGGGGGGAATCACTGCAGCCCTGATGGCTCTGCTAAAGCACTCCGGGCCTGAGACATGCACCCTGCTGCTGGTTGGTAGATCTCTGTCATGACCTTCTCGGTGAGCCCTGTTTCTGTTGACCAAGCCCTGAACGAGAATGGATCTCGCATCAAAGCCTGGTTCTCTGGGGTCGACTGGAATCCCTCGCCCCATACTGTGAGGGCGCCTGTCATCATGTTGCCGAGGCACGTACGACCCACTCGTTGGGGGGAGGCGTAGGCACTCGACGCCGATCATCGTGATCGACTCGGTGATCATACTGCTCACGGTTTCTGTACTGATCTCGTCGATCTCCACGTCCCTCACGCCTCAGAGGTGATCTTGGGCTATGAGCCAACTGAACTGTGTCTGCAACCACGGATCTGCTATGGATCTTATTCCGCGATTGAGATACTGCTGTATTTTGCTCTCCCACCGCACGGAGCAAGGCCCGGATCTGCACCAGACCTCGACCATCTTCTGACTGGGAGGGTTGGATCGACTCCGCTATCCGGGCTGCAGCTGCGAGATTCTGGATTGGAGTTTGGTATACCTGAGTCAGAGGCGAAAAAAGTTGACGTCGACTAGATTCGGGAGCACGCTGTCGAGCACGCTCGTCGAGTGCGCGCTGGAGATTCTCCAGTCGAGTGTGCTCAGCCAAGTTGGCCAGGCGCGCCTCCTCCAAGGCCAGGGCCTCGGGGGTTTCTCCAACGATAGGAGTGTGAAGCGCATCCATGTTCCGGCGGTGAAGTTCTTCTCTCCGCTGCGAAGAGAGGGGTTCGGGCGGTACTCTTCATGAATACGCGATGGATCGCCGCCCCCATCGCCTCCGTCTTCACGGGTGAAGCCAGGAGGACTGCGTGGTCCATTGACCATCAAAACTTCCGCCGCTAGGTCGCTGCTGTCGCACTCGGATGCAGTCTCTATGGAGCCAGTCGAACAGGACGTAGAGGGTTTCGTCGGGCTCGATTGCCACGACCTGTGTCCCATAATATAAGAACGTTTTTGGCACTACACTAGTGTCAAAAACATTCTTATATTATGGGATGGAGGGAGTACGAAGAAAGAGATAGAGAGGAGTAAAATAAATACACTTATAGCCAACCTTGTTGTAGTATGAGTGACTAAGTGATGACTATGTATGACATGCCAACATCAGATAGCCTAACGCACCGTGTTAAATCTCCAAGGGCGCGACCGCGCGAGCGACGCGACGGTCGTGGTAGGCGCGACCATGATACGGGCTGCTGGCAGCCTTTGGATCTGAGATCAAACGGTCGCATGCTAAGTTGCTGAAAATTTACAGAATAACCCTCCAGGATAGGATATTCACCCATAGGTCTAGAATCACGCCATGCAACCATTCGATCTCAGATCTAAGGGCTCTCGGAAGACCGTATCATGGGAGAATGGAAAGCCACTACCCTGTCGTTCGCACGCTGGCAGTTCGCTCCTACTCGTCCCCGCACGTCCTTCAATACTACGGCGGTTCGCTCCTAGTCATCCTGTCCATTCACATTATGGCAGCTCCACTAATCCTAACCCTCCTCCCAGATCCATGGCATCCCAAATCTCCATGATCGGCAGTGAGTACAAGGTTAGAACCATCACCGGCGATGAGTTCGACGTCATCTACACCCGTTCTTCCGCGAGGTGAAAAGATGCCTTTCTCGCTTCAGACGCATGTTCGAAAACTCAGATGATGAGTGGGTCACTGGTCTAGATGTTGAGTACACCACAGTCCTGGGACCAGAGAAGGATCTAAAGGACGAAGAGAGGAAGAAGCCCGCCGTGATCCAGGTTTGCATACATAACATTTGCTTGGTCTACCACATATGCCATGCCCACGTTGAGTGCCAGGATTTTAAGAACTTCCTCAAGGACAAAACAGTGAAATTCGTTACTGTAGACTTTAAGAATGACAGGGATGTCCTGCGTCGGATAGGTCTTGTTGTAGGCAACCCCTTCGACCTCCAGAAGAATCGGCTGGTGTCCTCTCATCAGCCTTCAATGCTGACCCTGGCAGGAGCCATGGTTCATCCTTCGTACGGTACACTGGAGAAACCTCCATACATGTTTCATCGTCATGCATGGCAGCGGAATGTACTAGATATAGACCACATCCACTACGCTGCAATGGATGGCTACCTTTGCTTCAATATCTAAAAGGGTTGGATGAAGAGCAACAGCCAAGTGTGCGGTTCAAGCAAAGAAGTATCAGCCAAGCGGAAGAGGGACAAGGACGAAGTCGAGGACGTGGACGAGGACTCTGAGTAAGGTGGCAGTGTCGTTGCTCATGGTGGTTCTAATACAGTGTCTACCGGAATAGTTGCAAAGTTTAATTTCAGGTGTGCTTAATTTAATTTGAGGGGTGTGTTGTGCTGAGCCCCCAGCAGAACTATGTTATGTTTCTTCTCGTTACTTTAACTCTTTAGTACGTACATACTAGTATTTCTTACATTTCATCTTTTAGTTGGTATAGTACTACCACTCGTTTCTTCACATTATATACGTACAATATATATGGCCAACATCATATAGCCAGCAGTTTAGTTGTCAAAGAATTTCAGGGTGCTTAGTTTTGTCAAAGAATTCTAGGATGCTTAGAGGGTGCTTGGATCCAAGGGACTTATTTTAGTCTGACTAAAAATAGTCTCTTTAAGAGGCTAAAGTTCCAAGCACCCCTGACTAAAGAGGGGCTAAAATTTTTTTAGTCAGGGGTACTGTCGGTGTCAAAACCGGCGGATCTCGGGTAGGGGGTCCCGAACTGTGCGTCTAAGGCGAATGGTAACAGGAGGCAGGGGACACGATGTTTTCCCCAGGTTCGGGCCCTCTTGATGGAGGTAAAACCCTATGTCCTGCTTGATTTATTCTTGATGATATGGGTATTACAAGAGTTGATCTACCACGAGATCAGAGAGGCTAAACCTTAAAAGCTAGCCTATGGTATGATTGTATGTTGTCCTACGTATTAAAACCCTCCGGTTTATATAGACACCGGAGGGGGCTAGGGTTACACAAGGTTGGTTACAAAGGAGGAGATATCCATATCCGTACTGCCTAGCTTGCCTTCCACGCCAAGTAGAGTCCCATCCGGACACGAGACGAAGTCTTCAAGCTTGTATCTTCATAGTCCAACAGTCCAGCCAAAGGATAGAGTCCGGCTGTCCGGAGACCCCCTAATCCCGGACTCCCTCAGTAGCGCCTGAACCAGGCTTCAATGACGACGAGTCCAGCGCGTAGTGTTGTCTTCAGCATTGCAAGGCGGGTTCCTCCTCCGGATATACCAAAGAAGAGTTCAAATAAAGGATAGTGTCCGACCATGCAAAATTAGTTCCACATACCACCGTAGAGAGAATAATATTTCCACAAATCTAATCTGCTCACACGTTTAGGAAACATGACATCATGCCATGGCTCGGCGATTATTCGAACCGTTTTTCTTTAACTAGCCCCGCACATAACATGAGGCAGTTTCTTGACATGTGGTGTCAAAGCAGAGATCGTGTTCCCCTTATTACGGGATTCTCATCAATACAGGCGTGGGTAACCCAACCGTGCCTAGGACTCCTAGATTTTAGGCAAGTCCCAAACGGCCACGGCGAGGACGCTTGATATTCACCCTCTTTATAAAGGGACAAGGCTTTTACTTTTTTCCTCCCGTGCTCAATCGAATCCTTCCGTCGCCTCGAGTTCTAATACCCAAAGCCTAGGTCAGGTGCTTCGGATGTCCAATCATGTTCGGATCCGGCCTCCAGCGCCGGTGGATGCCCTCCTCCGTCACGGGAGAGGATATCAAGAAGTTGAGGGAGGCAAGATACCTAACCGCCGAAGTCTCACATCGGCTGCCCGCCCGAGGGCAGGTCGTCCCTACTCCTGAACCCAACGAAGATGTCGTGTTCATCTCCCACTTCCTCCAACGACTAGGCCTCACTCTGGATCCCTTCGTAAGGGGCTTGATGTTCTATTATAGGCTTGATTTCCATGATCTAGCCCCGGATTCATTTCTCCACATCTCGGCATTTATTGTTGTATGTGAGGCCTTCCTCCGCATTACCCCTCACTTTGGCCTGTGGCTCAAGACCTTTGATGTGAAGCCGAAGACGGTCGAGGGGCAGTATGCAGCGTGCGGAGGCACATTAATAAGCTAGATTGCAGGAGCTTCGTGGCCAAAAGGGTCCTTTCCAGAGGTGTCCGGATTATGGCAACGGGAGTGGTTCTACATCACCGCTCCCAGAAGTGCCTAGTGGGTAGCTTCCCCCGCTTTTCGCTCGGGCCCTCCACCACAACTGATGTCATGGATCAGCAGGGGGCTGAGCTGGGGTCCAGCCAAGGATGTGGCCATATTGCAGAGCCGCATCCAAGATTTCTTCGAGGGAGATTTTAGTTTGGTTATGGTAGTGCAAGTCATGCTGGTTCGTCGAGTCCATCCATGCAAACGCCGGCCCCTCCGCTTGTGGGAATTCAACCCAGAAGGACCGTGTGCTATTCAGAATTTCCTCGGCCTGACGCATGAGGAGATGTATAAAACATTCTTCAGACCTCAAATAGAGTGTCCGGATACTACCGAGGACGTGGGCATGAGCAACAATCGTACCAGCGACCAAGTAAGTAATCCTCTAGCTGAACACACCGCCTTTCATTTATCATGGCGTCATTCCGAGAAATCGCTCTTCGACCAGGACTGGCTAACAAAGGCAAAGATGATTCGGTGTTCGGCCCCCCTTCCTGAGGGTTTGGACAATCCGGTACTGGAAAAGATGCTCAAGCTAGCACCGTACCCGGAGCCCTCAAAGGAAGATAAAGGGGGGGAATAATGAGGGCAAAAGCGGGCCCCTATCGCTACCACTTTCAACCGAGGGAATGAGCGCCTCCGTGAAGGAGGATAACCAAGGGGAAGATTCTGACCTTCTCTCACTCCGGGGAAGCAAGAGGATTGCCTCTGAGGATCCAGAAACCAAGGCTTCCAAATGGGAGAAGAAGTATCCAACAGAGGGTCCTGCCTTGGGGGGTGCTCTTGCCGCACAAAGTCCGCGCGGGGATCCGCCCTCTAACGAGAAGTAAGTGATCAAGAAGATACTTAATAGTAAAGATATTCTACCTTACTCCCGAGGAAAATAACCGAAGCGTTTATCTTGCAGTTCGGATCTTAGCCCTTCTCAACAGAGCTCGTCTTCAGGGGACCTTCTTCCGGAGATGATGGAGAGCGAAACGCCTCCTCTGGACTCCCCCACTCAAGAAGTGGGCGACCTTGAAGTGTCATCACGGAGGGCTTCTCCGGATCCGGTGAGGCCAGAAGATAATCCTATAGTCACCCGAAGTCCCCAACATCCAGCTCTTGATGAGAGCAAACAAAGGAGTCCGGCGCCGCCTGGTATGCGGTGAGACACACTGAGGGATCTGCTAAAGCGAGCGACCATCCCGGAAGAACACCGTACGTTGATGGGTACGGTGATGGAAAGGATTTCATCCGCCGAAAGCGGGTTGCATGACACCTTTATGAGTCTACTAACGGACTTTGAGGTACATAAAATGATATACATTTGTGATAGTACCGCACATTTTTAGGTGTGCCCTATGTAGATAGTAGGCCCTGAGACTCTAGTTGTTGCCGAGAGCGGCGGCAAACAGAGGATCGTAGTCCAATGTAATAACCAGACTGCTTTTATGTGCAGGTGGTGGAAGCTCCGGTAGCTAGCCGAACTGATGAGTTTGCCGAACAGAAGCGGCAACTGGATGCGGCGGATGCCGACATC
Organism: Triticum urartu; assembly: GCF_003073215.2. NCBI lineage: Eukaryota > Viridiplantae > Streptophyta > Magnoliopsida > Poales > Poaceae > Triticum > Triticum urartu. The sequence goes on from NC_053026.1 coordinate 486,531,102, forward strand.
GAGCTTGTTAACAAGCGGCTTGACGAGGCACAGGGTAAGTGATGTTTTCTTGTGAATGTCACAGAGTAAGAGCAGCGTGATGCCAGTATCTTTAATATGTGTTGACTGCAGATGGGTCTGCCACCGTGGAGACCCTTCGGGCAGAACTTGCCCGAGCCAGAGAACAAGCAAGGAGTAGTAATGCGGCCGTTTTGAAGGCGGCCGAGGAGTTAAGAGCCGAGAAGGCCGCGCATTGCGAGAGCAAAGAGAAGATGGCCAAGATGGCTGTAAAGTTAAAAGACACTGCCGACCGTTGCCAGTTCCTTGAAGAAGAAAACCGAGCGAAGGCGACGGACCTCGAAAAGGCTGCGATGGCGACCAAAGACACCCACTCTGCCATGAGAGCGAAGAAGGAGGAGCTTCATGAAGCCGGTGATATTGTGGCTGGGAAGCCCTTTTTGCTGCGGAGGAAGTTTGGAGATCCGCGGTATGCCCCTCTGGATCGGCTGTGGAGTTCGGCGGACGCATATCTGGATTTGACGGCGAGTGCTGTCGATGCGGCCGAATACTTCCGAGATTAAACAGATCATGAAGTGGACAAGCTATTCTGGTCGCAGTTTAACGTTCCAGAGCGTCCGCTTCCACTAACTGATCAGCTTGCCGAATGGGCCGAACTCAATAGATTGTCCGGACTTGCCATGAGGTCCGTCATAGATCATCTGTGGCCGAAGAAGCCGAAGCCGAATAGCTATTTCAGCTTAGTGCAGCAGTTCCTTGGTGCGGTGCCGTGCATCAATGCGATGAAGAGGTCGGCGTGCCTAGAAGGCTCGCGGATGGTCCTTGCCCGTGTCAAAGCATACTGGGCGGAGATGGATGCTACCACTGTTGCGGCGCAGGGTTCGGCCATAGGCCGAGTGGCTGCCGAGCACTATTTTGAAGAAGTTCTTGAGGGTGCTCGTTTGATAGAGGCCCAGTACTCGAAGAATATTATGTTTGAGTGACATGTATTCCCATTGTAAAAACAATGCTTTATTGAATTTATCAAGGCTGTTTTTATACTTGTGCCCGAAAGTATTATGATACCTCCTGTGCGTCCGTTTATGTATACATGTATATAACCTGAAAGATTGCAGTCGTCAGCTTCAGCCCCCATGCATATAATGCGAGGGTGTTCGCAGAAGATGCGTATTTACACTTAATCCAACGTCTTGGTCCTAATAAGGAGGTGATAGAATAGAGGACTAGGCAACCGGACTATAATGCTTTAACACTTTCACTTAGCTAGAGGAGTTTGACAGTGGGGCTACTATATAGCCCCTGGTGGCTCCACACTCACCCGAGTTCGGGATGCGTACATGCCTGGCCGGGAAATGGCCATTCGTTAAGGCGGAGGAATTCTAAGATTTCGATAGGTCATCGAGTGGTTGACTAGTCTCGCGCTATATCATGACAGTCAGTTTTCGGCTTTCTCTACTGAGGTGCTCGTTCGGATGAACTAGGGCACAATCGCAGTAGTTCTCTTGGTGCCGCCTTAGCCGATAGAGCGGAACGTAAGGCAGCAAAACACAGGAGCCGGGCAAACCCAACATTTGGCCAAAGACATGATTCAGAGATGATGCATATAAGGCCAAACTCGCGACGCCGAACACTCCCTAAGGTATTCGGTCTTTATGGTGTAAACCGGGCCTAAACAGTGCCCTTTGTAAGAAGCCCCTGGTGTCCAGGTACGTGCCTTGTTCTGGCCTGGCCACATGCCAAGACGTCAGCAGTTCCCGCTTCGGGTAGCTCTTTGTGTGTAGGTTACCGCCGTACTTCGCCGCTGTGTTGAGTACTTTACTCCATCTGATTTTGAGTGTGTCTTCCACAGCCTTGAGCCTTTGCTTCTGCTTTTTTAGACTCCTCGCGGTGGCAACAAGCCTTTGATGGGCATTCTGTTGCCCCAGGTGTCTGTCTGGTGTGATGTCGTCCAGATTATTATCTTTGACAGAGTCGGGTTGTTTCGTTTGATTCTCCGTGTTTCCGTGGTCCGGCGATTGTTCACCCTGCTCTAACGCTGGGTCTATATGATCGTTATTTCTGCCGAGGCGGGATTTGGGGCGGCGCTTACGCTGCCGCTTTGACTGCTTCTCGAGGGGACAACCCTTCATTGCGTCCTTCCGTTCTTCATCTTTTTCTTTTGGTGTATCCACCATGTATACGTCATGTGATGAACAGGGCAGTGGTTCCGTTTCATCTCCTGCATAGTCGTCCATATCGTTGATGTTTTCGGAGTCGAAGTCAAGCATGTCGGTTAAATCGTCGACAGTGGCTACTAAGTGGGTGGTGGGTGGGCGGCGAATTTCTTCGTCATCCGCATCCCAAACCTGCCGGACATAGTTCGGCCAGGATCCTCCTGACAAGGAGAGAGACCTTAATGAGTTCAGTACGTCGCCGAAGGGCGAGTGCTGAAAAATATCCATGGAGGTAAACTCCACGATCGACGCCCAATCAAATTCAATAGGAACGGGCGCAGGCGGTTCGGAGTCTGTGGCCGGAGAAGGATCCGGCAGTTTGACAACACAGCTCTTGTGAAGGGTAAGGTCGATATTCGGCTCGATCGCCGCTGAGGATACGGCCTCCGTGACGGGGTCTATCCACCCGTCCATGGACGGCGCAACTAGCTCTGAATTGAGGCTCGGAGCGGCTGCCAGTGCGATCTCCTGAATACGGTCCGACGGCAGAGCTAAATCGTACCCATCGTGACCGCGTGGCACACAAGGCCGAGGCTCGAATCCGTCGAAGATCAAGTCACCGCAGGCATTGGTCATGTAATTTAAGCTTCCAAAACTGACCTGGTGGCCAGGGGCGTAACTTTTCGATCTACTCTAGATGGCCAAGTGAGTTGGCCCGCAGTGTGAAGCCGCCGAACACAAAGATCTGTCCGAGGAGAAAAGTCTCACCCTGGACTGCATCACTATCGATGATCGTAGGAGCCATCAAGCCTAATAGCGACGGCATAGAGGAACTCTCAATGAAAGCACCAATGTCGGTGTCAAAACCGGCAGATCTCGGGTAGGGGGTGCCGAACTGTGCGTCTAAGGCGGATGGTAACAGGAGGCAGGGGACACGATGTTTTACCCAGGTTCGGGCCCTCTTGATGGAGGTAAAACCCTACGTCCTGCTTGATTTATTCTTGATGATATGGGTATTACAAGAGTTGATCTACCACGAGATCGGAGAGGCTAAACCCTAAAAGCTAAGCCTATGGTATGATTGTATGTTGTCCTACGGACTAAAACCCTCCGGTTTATATAGACACCGGAGGGGGCTAGGGTTACACAAGGTAGGTTACAAAGGAGGAGATATCCATATCCGTACTGCCTAGCTTGTCTAATCCACATTTTAGTAGGGGTACCTGAGGGAGTCCGAGATTAGGGGGTCTCCGGACAGCCGGACTCTATCCTTTGGCCGGACTATAGGGCTATGGAGATACACGATTGAAGACTTCGTCTCGTGTCCGGATGGGACTCTACTTGGCGTGGAAGGCCAGCTAGGCAGTACGGATATGGATATCGCCTCCTTTGTAACCGACCCTGTGTAACCCTAGCCCCTCCGGTGTCTATATAAACAGGAGGGTTTTAGTCCGTAGGACAACATACAATCATACCATAGGCTAGCTTTTAGGGTTTAGCCTCTCCGATCTTGTGGTAGATCAACTCTTGTAACACCCATATCATCAAGAATAAATCAAGTAGGACATAGGGTTTTACCTCCATCAAGAGGGCCCGAACCTGGGTAAAACATCGTGTCCCCTGCCTCCTGTTACCATCCACCTTAGACACATAGTTCGGGAGCCCCTACTCGAGATCCGCCGGTTTTGACACCGACATTGGTGCTTTCATTGAGAGTTCCTCTGTGTCGTCGCCGTTAGACTTGGTGGCTCCTACGATCATCGATAGCGATGCAGTCTAGGGTGAGACTTTTCTCCCCGGACAGATCTTTGTGTTCGGCGGCTTCGCACTTCGGGCCAACTCACTTGGCCATCTAGAGCAGATCGAAAGTTATGCCCCTGGCCACCAGGTCAGGTTTGGAAGCTTAAATTGCACGGCCGATGCCCGCGGAGACTTGATCTTCAACGGATTCGAGCCCCGGCCTTGTGTGCCACGCGGTCACGATGGGTACGATTTAGCTCTGCCATCGGACCGTATTCAGGAGATCGCACTGGCAGCCGCTCCGAGCCTCAATTCGGAGCTAGTTGCGACATCCATGGACGGGTGGATAGACCCCGTCACGGAGGCCGTATCCTCAGCGGCGATCGAGCCGAATATCGACCTTACCCTTCACGAGAGCCGTGTTGTCAAACTGCCGGATCCTTCTCCGGCCACAGACTCCGAAGCGCCTGCGCCCGTTCCTATTGAATCCGATTAGGCGCCGATCATGGAGTTTACCTCCGCAGATATTTTTCAGCACTCGCCCTTCGGTGACGTACTGAACTCATTAAGGTCTCTCTCCTTGTCAGGATGATCCTGGCCGAACTATGTCCGGCAGGATTGGGATGCGGATGACGAAGAAATTTGCCGCCCACCCACCACCCACTTAGTAGCCATTGTCGACTCCAAAAACATCGACGGTATGGACGATGATGCAGGAGACGAATAGGAACCACTGCCCTGTTCATCACATGACGTATACATGGTGGACACACCAAAAGAAAACGACGACGAACGGAAGGACGCAACGAAGGGTTGTCCCCTCAAGAAGCAGTCAAAGCGGCGGCGTAAGAGCCGCCCCAAATCCCGCCTCGGCAGAAACAACGATCATATAGACCCAGCGTTAGAGCAGGGTGAACAATTGCCGGACCACGGCAACACGGAGAATCAAACGAAACAACCCGACTCGGTCAAAGATAATAATTCGGACGACATCACACCGGACAGACACCCGGGACAACAGAATGCCCATCAAAGGCTTGTTGCCACTACGAGGAGTCTAAAAAAGTAGAAGCAAAGGCTCAAGGCTGCGCAAGACACAATCAAAATCAGATGGAGTAAAGTACTCAACACAGCGGCGAAGTACGGCGGTAACCGCCACACTAAGAGCTACCCGAAGCGGAAGTTGCTACCTGAATTCGATGAGGAGGCCTTAGATCCCCCGCAACCAAAAATTAAAATAACCATCCGGCCGGATAGATGACCTCACGGCCAACATAGAGCGGCGAACAACGCCGCACATGAACCAATACATGATTCACGCGAGGGCTCGCATCAAAAGGACGGCGTAACCATATCCATTTATGGATCACGCAAGCGCGCTCCGGCATATGATGCAACACAACAAACATCCGAACACCACGGTACACCCAGATACAGGGGTGCCACATCCCCCCTATGTTTCACCGATGAGGTGCTGGACCATGAATTTCCAGAGGGATTCAAACCCGTAAACATAGAGGCATACAACGGAACAACAAACCCTGGGGGTCTGGATTGAGGACTATATCCTCCATATCCATATGGCTCGAGGAGATGATCTCCATGCCATCAAGTACTTACCCCTCAAGCTCAAAGGGCCAGCTCGGCACTGGCTAAAAAGCCTCCCCGAAAGCTCCATTGGAAGCTGGGAAGAGCTCGAAGACGCTTTTCGGGCGAATTTTCAAGGGACTTATGTCCGACCTCCGGATGCGAACGATTTGAGTCATATAACCCAACATCCCAGAGAATCAGCCCAAAAGCTTTGGAATATGTTTCTTACTAAAAAGAACCAAATAGTCAACTGTCCGGACACCGAAGCCTTGGCAGCCTTTAGGCACACCGTCCGAGACGAATGGATTGCCAGACACCTCGGCCAAGAAAAGCCGAGAACAATGGCAGCATTAACAAGCCTCATGACCCGCTTTTGCGCGGGCGAGGACAGATGGCTAGCCCGATGCAGCACCAGCAACCCAAGTACATCCAAAGTTAGAGAAGCAAACGGGAAATCACGACGCAACAAAAATAATAAATGCCGGAATAAAGAAGACAACCCGAAGAGCACGGCGGTAAACGCCGGATTTAGAAGCTCTCGGCCAGGTCAGCAAAAGCCGCCCCCTAAAGGCGCCAGAGATGAATTGTCCAGGTTAAACAAAATTCTGGACCAAATATGTCAGATCCATAGCTCCCCAGATAAACCTGCACATCATACCCACAGAGAATGTTGGGTCTTCAATTAGTTCGGCAAGCTCAACACCGAACATAAGGGGCAGGATACACCAAGCGAAGACGAGGATGAGCCTCGCAAGCAAAACACTGGGGAACAGAAGAAATTTCCACCAGAAGTCAAAACAGTAAACGTGTTACACATGATAAAGGGGAGAAGCAAAGCGGCACTCCCAGATAAACATGCCCAAGGGCCTATCACCGCGGAGTTCTGCCACTGGCCGTCTCAATCGATCACCTTCGACCATCAGGATTACTCAACAAGTATCCGGAGTGTTGAAGATAGACTTGGCGACGTATGCTGTAGCCAGACTCACAGTGCCAGAATCAGACTCCTCCTCAGATTCCACCTCTGCCTCCTCAGATGCGGATTCCTCCTCTGAATCCATCTCCTTGCCTACAAACGCACGCGCCTTGCCAGATGAGCTCTTCTTGTGTGATGAAGACTTTGATGAAGACTTGGAAGAAGACTTTGAGTGTTTCTTCTTCTGCTTGTCGTCAGAATCATATTCCTTGCTCTTCTTCTTCCTTCTGTTCTCATAGTCCCACTGTGGACACTCAGAGATGAAGTGCCCAGTTTTCTTGCACTTGTGACATGTTTTGTTCTTGTAGTCATGAGCAGAAGCTTCATCATTCCTTGAGCTTGATCGTGAAGATTTCTGAAGCCTTTCTTCTTGGTGAATTTTTGGAACTTCTTCACTAGCATTGCAAGTTCTCCAATGTCTTCAGGATCATCAGAACTGCTGTCAGATTCTTCTTCAGATGAGAGACAGCTTTTGCCTTCAAGGCACGATTCGCCCATAGTTTGGACCGTAGATATCTCTTTTCTCAGAAAGCTGAAACTCATGTGTGTTGAGCCTCTCAAGTATGTCAGACGGATCGAGTGTCTTGAAATCAGGACGTTCTTGAATCATCAGGGCCAGAATGTCAAACGAACTATCAAGTGATCTCAGCAGCGTCTTGACGATTTCATGTTTGGTGATCTCAGTAGCGCCGAGGGCTTGAAGCTCATTTGTGATGTCAGTGAGCCGATCAAAGGTGTGCTGGACATTCTCATTGTCATTTCGTTTGAAGCGGTTGAAGAGATTGCGAAGGACACTGATTCTTTGATCTCTCTGGGTTGATATGCCTTCATTAACTTTGGAGAGCCAATCCCAGACCAGTTTGGATGTCTTCAAGGCACTCACACGGCCATACTGTCCTTTGGTCAGATGACCACAGATGATATTCTTGGCAGTAGAGTCCAGTTGAACGAACTTCTTGACATCAGCAGCAGTGACACCTTCTCCAGCCTTGGGAACGCCATTCTTCGACGACATACCATAGGTCGACGTCAATGGCTTCAAGATGCATGCGCATCTTATTCTTCCAGTAGGGATATTCAGTTCCATCGAAGACGGGGCACAGCAGCGGAGACTTTGATTATCCCTGCAGTCGACATAGCTAAAACTCCAGGTGGTTAAACCGAATCACACAGAACAAGGGAGCACCTTGCTCTGATACCAATTGAAAGTGCGTTATATCGACTAGAGGGGGGGTGAATAGGCGATTTTTATGAAAGTCTTCAAAACGTGAGAGTTGTGAAGACAAACAGTGAAGATCATGCCTATTACTATGCAGCGGAAGTTAGATTACACTAGGCCAGCCATGGTCATGTATTCAATAGAGTGAAAGCGCAATGACAAACAGCTTCAGTGTAATAAGGATCAGGTAGGAAGAAGTTATGAAGCCGAACAGATCATACATTCATGTTGTGAAGACAAAAGATAAAGCAAGCATGCAATGGCTTCACAATGAATAACTGTAAGTGAAAGGAAGTGAAGATGAAACCAGTGACACGTTGAAGACAATGATTTGTTGGACCAGTTCCAGTTGCTGTGACAACTGTACGTCTGGTTGGAGCGGCTAGGTATTTAAACCAAAGGACACACAGTCCCGGACACCCAGTCAAGGACACTTAGTCCAAGACACCCAGTCCTCACCGTTTTCTCCTTGAGCTAAGGTCACACAGACCTCGCCCAATCACTCAGGTAAGTCTTCAAGGTAGACTCCCAAACCTTCACAGACTTCGTTCACCTGCAATCCACAATTTCTCTTGGATGCTCAGAACGCGACGCCTAACCGTCTGGAGGATGCACAGTCCTCAAGTGTAATAAGTCTTCAGATCACACAGACAAGAAGACTTAAGTGATGCCCAATTTACTCTGGCTCTGGGTGGTTAGGGCTTTTCTCCTCATGGAATTTTCTTCAAAGGCTTCGAGGTGGGTTGCTCTCAAAACGACAAAAGTCGTACTCTGAATCTGAGCAGCCGACCGTTTATGGTTGGAGGGGGTGGACTATTTATAGCCACTTGGCAACCCGACCTGATTTGTCCGAAATGACCCTGGGTCACTAAGGAACTGACACGTGTACCAACGGTCGAATTTTGAACTCACACGGCAACTTTACTTGGGCTACAAGTAAAGCTGACTTGTCTGACTCCTGGACAAGATTTTCTCTCAAAGTCTTCGCTCGAAGACATAGGATTTGAATTAGGCATCACTTCAGTCATTCTGACTGGTTCTCTTCGACCCCACTTAACAGTACGGTGGTTCCTATGACACAACATGAATGAAATAAAACTACGAAGGATCTAGGTCTTCGAGTTCCAAAAGCTTCATAGGGAGTCTTCTCATGTCATTGTCTTCAATATGAATATCTTCATAAACCACCATTGTCTTCAATGTCTTCGTACATTTTTAGGGGTCATCTCTGGTAGTAAAACCGAATCAATGAGGGACTTCTACCTGTGTTTTCCTGCAATTCTCACAAACACATTAGTCCCTCAGCTAGGTTTGTCGTCAATACTCCAAAACCAACTAGGGGTGGCACTAGATGCACTTACAATCTCCCCCTTTTTGGTGATTGATGACAAACTAGTTGAAGTTTTCAACGGGAAACATAATTTGTGAAATTGTAAAAGAATTGTCTTCATAAGTTGCAAGGGCTCCCCCTGAAGATGTGCATATAAGTAATTTGCTTCTTGAATGCAAATGCACATGACAGGTTGTACTTGTGGAGATCCACTTCAACTTATGACAATCCACTATGCATGTGAAAGTATATGAAGATAATGACATGCATAATGGACGTCTGCAGAATGAGATGAGTGCGGAATTTATCTTCGCAAATCGGAGTGACAAATAGGTAGCAGACGACCATCAAGGCTAAGTGTTACAACTCAATGAAGCAAATGTAGCAAAAAAAACGGGAGTTGTAAGCACGAAGCAAAATGTAGCAAAATATGAAGGCACCCGCCCATAGTGACCCGCTTGAAGACTATAACCATCATATGCTTCTCCCCCTTTTGTCAGTGATGACCAAAAAGGTTTGAAGACATAGAGGTTTCTACGCGTTCCCAGGCGCAGCAGGGTCGGTGGAGTTGTTTGGCGGAGGTGCAGACGAGCTTGGTGCAGATTTGACGCGCGTTGAAGCAGGTGGAGATGATGTCGCGTCGTCTTCTTCTTCAATAATCCGGGCAGACACGGTGGCAGCAGAAGAAGAGAACTCTGACTCTTCAAGTGATGGTGTGCTGCGCATCACCGCTCTTATTGGAGGCGTGGAGTCAAATTTGAAGTGCTCTGTGAAGCCATCCTCATGCAGTTCAGCTTCAGGGCACATCATAGTGAGGCCCTTCCAAGTGCGGCGACAGGTCTCGTGTGTGACAAATGCATTCTTGGTTGCCAGATTTCTGATGCGATTGACGTCTTGCATGATGCTTCTCATCTGCCTTTTGAGCCAGTCATGATGCCTATCTTGCTTTTGGTGAAGAGCCACAAGAAGCTCTCTGCCATTGAGTGCACGAGCGCGCTTCTTGGGTCTCTTTGCAGCTGTGCTGTTGGTGGCTTCAGTTGATGCAGGGGCACGTGTGGTGCCAGCCATTGGATATACTCGGGAGAGAGCTTCAACACCTTCAATATTTTGAGTGAAGCTCTGGTGTTCTGCATTCTGAAGACTTAGTGGTTGCTTGGCCGGCTCTGGATATATTGCTTCAGCAGATGTGTCCACATCTGGCAAAAATATCCTATGATTGCGGGCTGAGGGTTGATAGGAGATTACAGAGTGAAGCTTGATCAGCCTTATAACCCAAGGAGCATAAAACTTTAATCCAAACAGTTCTGAAGCAGACGCTGCAAATTGACGGATGAAGAGATCCTGTGTATTGAAGCATTTGCCGTGAAGAATGCAGAAGATGAGAGTCTTCATTGCACCACCAATCATTGCATATCGAGAGTGTCCCTTGACTGGCCAGAGAGTCCGCCGTATGATGTGATATATTGTTCTGGGCAGGTACTCTAAGTCTTCAACGAAGAACCTAGTTGGATAGGGTGCATTTGGAGGAAATGGCTTCATCATTGAGAGCATCTGACTCATATCTGGCTCAGGACGCTGAAATATGCTCTCAATTGCTTCAGCATGGAGTTGGCACCCTTCTGCAAAGAATTTGCCAGGAGTGGGAAGGCCGGTAAGCTCAATTAGGTCGAAAGCATTGGCTTCATGATGGATATTGCCTGTCATCCACTCCAGAATCCATGTCTTCGGATCTCTGTTATAGCCTTTGATATGCACAGTGGCATAGAACTGGAGCAGAAGCTCTTCGTTCCAGTGCTCTTCATCAGTGATAAATGGCAGCAAACCCACTTGCTTGAAGCAATCCAGTGCTTCTTCCAGACCAGGCAGACCAGCAACAGCTTCAACCTCAAGGCGCTTGTGAGGAAAGATGCAGCCTTGGTTGTAAAGGATGCATGAATAATAGCTGCGCTGTTGATGGCTCCAGAACCTATCTGATACAATCCGTTCCCTTGAATAAGGGTTCTTGGAGCGGTCGAAAAACGTGTTATCTGCCCTGAAGCCGTTGATGTTGAAGGAACCAGGAGCTGATGCAGGACCTGGGAACCTTGGTAGTCGTGGGATCGGCTTCTAGACCTGGGGCCTGTGCGCAATATGATAGTTGAATTGTGGTCCGGCAGCAGACTCAGGCACAGAATGTTCAGGAGCAGTAGCTTCAGTGTCTTCTGAAGCTGTTGTTGGGGAGGGCTCCACATTTGCTTCGGCGTTGTTTGTGGCAGCCTCAACATTTTCAGCTTCAGGCACGTTCTCCTTGAGAACTGCTTCTTGTTGGTACGGGGGAGTTGGAGCTTGTGGTATTTCTGCTTGCTCTTCGGCTGATGCAGCCGGAATGTCTTCAGCAGCCTGAGCCCTTGGCCCTTTGCGAAGCCTATGGAGTGTAGGCGCTGGTGGAGTTGCAGTGGGTTGGGGCTCATCTTCCTCCTGTGGGCGATCTGCCCACGACGCATTTTGTGTGATTGGCGTCAATGGTCGACCAATACTGATCTGTTCACTTGTCTCAAGCTGAGGAAGGGCTGCATCACCTTGCACATTGTCTTGGGGACCAATGTCTTCAGCAGCATTGGGGTTGGCTGCTGGAATGTCTTCAGCGTGCGGAGCCTCTATGTAAGCAGGCTCATGCACTGTCAACTGACGGTCTGCGTCAGGATAGCGGACGCAGAGTGGTTCAACTATCAGGGGCTCTGTGGGAGCAGCCCGAGATTTCTTGGTCTTGCGCTTCTTGATGATGGGTTCAGAAGGAGAGGCTTCAGAATGTTTTCTCTTCTTAGCTTTAGCCTCTGCAGTCCGTGCCTTCTTGTGCTGTGAGGCGGTTGATCGACTCTTTGGCTTCGAGCCAGTCGTTGCAGCGGGGAAGACAATCGGAGCATCAGGTTTTGACCTTGGCGCTTCAGGTTCGGGCACAGCCGCCTTCTTTTTCTTCTTCGCGGCCATCCTGGGGTCAATGCCGGGACGCCCAAGTGCCTTGCGCTTTTCTGCCTCATTGTAGGCTTGCACGCAGCGATCAGCCAAAGTCTTCATGCGTTCTCGCGAGCCTTGAGCTTCGGCACGCGTCTTCAGGAAGTTCTCTTTCAGCTCGTGCAACATGATCTTGAAGTTTTTCACTTCTTGCACACTGAGCTTGGCCACGTGCTTCTTGAACTGAGCCTTTTCATGATCAATTTTCTGCTTCAGTTCTACAATTTGCTGGGCTATTGCAAGTTCTGAAGCAATTGCACCTTGAAAGGCAACGCTGAGGCCTATGGGTAGCTGCAGATCATTGAAGCTTATGTCTGGTGTGTCAAACCATTCATCGATGAAGTTGTGGATGATGGCGACATCAAACAGAGGCAGATTGTTGAAGATTTCAGCCTCCTCCTTGCTCTTGATGAGCTGCTCAAGAGCATCATCTCCAAGATCTTCATCGCTTGAGAGATCAATGGCTTCGCAGCGCAGAATGTCAGCAGCTGTGAGCTCTTTGCCTGTGTGTGGCTGAGGCTTCTTGGCTTCTTGGGGCTTGGACACTCGTGATAAGCCTTCTGACTGCACACTGGGTTCAGGAGGTGCAGTTGCTAAAGGCTTCACTCTTGCGATCTTGGGAGAAGCGGCTGGCTTTGAAGATTTTGGAGCTTTTGGCTTCTTCTGCTTTGGCTTCGGAGCAGCAGGGGCGTCATCTGACTCAGTATCTGCTGGAGGGTCATTCACAGCAGTCCCTTGGACTAGGATGCGAGTGATGAGGCCTGCAAGATTTGCATACGGCCCGATGATATTGGGATCGGCGTTGCGTGTGCCATCTGCCCTTGGTGAGGAGGGACCAGGGTTGAAGTCAAGCCCAAATTTCTTCTTGTTTATCTTCGCTGACTGTTGTGCAAACTGAAAGTTGCGCTTGAAGAGATTATCATCGCGGCACCAGAGAAGTGATGACGGGTGTGCCTCAGCTGGCTGTGGTCCTCTCACCATGCATGGATAGAAGCCTTGAGCAATGGCTTCGTCTCTGGACCTGGGTACGAGATTTTTGTATAATACATCTCCCCACGGTCTCTTGATGGCGCACTTCTCCGCATATTCCTGAGTGACGAAGCGGTAGTGGAACCATTGCTCTGCCCAATATCTTCGAATCCATTGGATTCGTGTCTTGCGCTGACCATAGCTTTCTTTAGGATCAGTTTTGTACATCTCTGCCAATTCATCAGGCAGATCTTTGGACGTTTCACCACGTCGCTGTCTGCCTCCCTTCCTTGCTGTTGTTTCTGAAGCCATGAATAACTTGGAAGGCTTCAAGATGTTCAAAGGCTTCAAAGGCTTCCTTTTGCAAGAACTGGCTTCAGGCGAGTTGATGTGATGCAGACTATGAGAACCAAAGGATTCTCCCACGGACATGTACCTGTGACAGCATTAAGGTGCGAGGGAAGGGGAAGAGGCCATATGCATTCTCAGAAGATTTTGAAGATAAATCGGTTTAGAAGACATTGACCTCATTATGCGAAGACATTCACTTATAGATAAGAAGTTGGTTCCAGATTTGTACGAACCCATAGATCAGTACAAGTGAGGAGTCTAACTACTTTATGAAGCACAAGTGAATATACTAGGCATGTTATAAGATGCAGCGAGAGATTTAACTGGTGTGAAGAGAAACTTCTTATGGCAGAAAGTGACTGAACTGTAGGATCAAAAGAGGCTGTAAAAAGAGGTTTTATTTACCACACTTGGAACTGCTAGACGAAGTGAGAGTTGAGGTCGAGCAGTTCGATCCTCCGTGCCCTAACTTGGCAACAGAAGACACCTACGGCGACGGCGGAGAGAGCGATGTCCGCTGTCGGCGCGAAAACGGCGTCGGAGAGGTTGCGGCAGTGAAGCGCTTCGTCACCGGCGTCGTCGAGTGCTAGCGGTGGCGCTAGGGTTCGTGCGAGGGTGGAAGAAGGAGATAATGACCGCAGTGAATCGTGTATTTATAGGGATAGAGGCGGCACTGCGCTATTACGCAGGTACCCCTGGCGGTTCGCATTTGAGGCACGCGTGGCCAGTTAGAGGAAGATTGGGATTTGTTCCATGTCCCACGCACGCCTAAATTGTCGGACGGTCGTTCCTGCTTCTCCGGATCTTATGTGGAGGAATGAGCATTAAAAACGGACTTTTATGGTTGTCTCAATGTCTTCGGCTGACAAGGACACAGTGAAGACATTCGACAGTTTCAACAGAATGCATATGACTTGGAGAGATAGAGTTTGAGATAGAAAGCATAGAGAGATTAGGGTCCGATCACATTCACTTAGTTCAAAAAGATTCAACCAAGAAGACATAGCTATAAGTGAATGCTGTAGAGGACAGAACATCAGTACATATGTATCCATATAATCAACACGGTGAAGATAATCATGAAGACATATTGAGAATGAAGCCAAACCAAATGTGAAGACATTGCGAGGTAATGCCATGAGTGAAATACTTCAAAATAGAACGTTTGGTGGTGGCGTTACCCACCGTATAGGAAGTATTAGACCCAGACACGGCGCACAATTATCGTGCCGCTCCGAAGTCAAATTCCACATTAATGTATTCACACTTAGAATGTATGTCTTCATTGTTTGAAGATATACGCTACTTCGTGTGTTGCACATCTAAGTCATCAATATGCTTAAGTGTTAGGATGTGTGCCTGATCACATGACATTTGAGGATTCCAAGATATTTAGCTCACACCGTAACTTGCAAAATCTCTTCTCATCCAAGGGCTTTGTGAAGATATCTGCCAATTGCTCTTCAGTGTTGACGTGTATGATATCAATGTCTTCCTTCACAACATGATCTCTGAGAAAGTGATGACGAATTTCAATGTGCTTTGTCTTCGAGTGCTGAATTGGGTTGTTGGCAATCTTGATGGCGCTTTCGTTGTCGCAGTAAAGTGGCACTTGCTTCAGATGAATGCCATAATCCTTGAGTGTTTGCTTCACCCACAGAAGCTGAGCACAGCAAGATCCAGCAGCAATGTATTCAGATTCAGCAGTGGAGAGTGATACACAGTTCTGCTTCTTTGAAGACCAACATACAAGTGATCGTCCCAGAAAGTGACATGTGCCTGATGTAGACTTACGATCAACTTTGTCACCAGCATAATCAGCATCCGAAAATCCAACTAAATCAAACTCTGAGCCCTTTGGATACCATAATCCTAGAGTTGGGGTGTGAGCCAAATATCGAAGAATTCGCTTCACAGCTAAGTGATGCGACTCCTTTGGTGTCGCTTGAAATCGAGCACACATGCAAACACTAAGCATGATATCTGGCCTAGATGCACATAAATAAAGCAAAGACCCAATCATGGAGCGGTATACCTTTTGATCGAACTCTTTACCATTGTCGTCGGGACCCAGATGATGCTTGGCTGGCATTGGTGTTGTGAAGCCTTTGCAGTCTTGCATACCGAACTTCTTCAGGTACTCTTTAAGATATTTCTCTTGAGATATGAAGATGCCGTTGCGTTGTTGCCGTATTTGAAGGCCGAGAAAGAACTTCAGCTCACCCATCATGGACATCTGATATTGCTCTTGCATCATATATCCAAACTCTTCACTATACTTCTGATTGGTGCAGCCGAAGATAATGTCATCCACATATATTTGGCACACAAACAGTTCTCCATCATATGTCTTCGTGAAAAGAGTGGGATCCAGGGAACCAGGTATGAAGCCTTTGCTTTTCAGAAAGTACTTGAGTGTATCATACCAGGCCCTAGGGGCTTGTTTGAGGCCATACAGTGCCTTGTTGAGCTTGTATACCATATCAGGATGTTTTGGATTTTCAAAGCCAGGTGGTTGTGCAACATACACTGCTTCTTCAATCTTGCCATTGAGAAAGGCACTTTTCACATCCATCTGATAGAGACGTATGTTATGATGATTTGCATAGGCCAGCAGTATGCGTATGGCTTCAAGCCTAGCCACAGGAGCAAATGTTTCATCGAAGTCAATGCCCTCCACTTGAGTATATCCTTGAGCAACTAGACGAGCTTTGTTTCTGACAACTTGACCATGCTCATCTTGCTTGTTGCGGTATATCCATTTGGTGCCTATTATGTTGTGCTTCCATGGATCAGGACGCTTAACCAGTTCCCATACATTATTCAGCTCAAACTGTTGAAGCTCTCTTGCATAGCTTGAATCCATTCAGGTTCCATGAAGGCTTCTTCAACTTTCTTGGGTTCTGATATTGAGACGAATGCGAAATGCTCATAGAAGTTTGTTAGCTGAGTTGCCTTTGAACGAGTGAGTGGACCAGGTGCATTGATGTTGTCCAGTATTTTGTCAATTTGTACTTCATTTGCAACACGAGGGTGTGTGGGGCGAAGACTTTGCTCTTGCTGATCTATGTGGTCATTTGAAGGTATATCTTCAGGCTGAGCATTGTCTTCATGTGGATCAGGTGCTGAGATGATAAGTTCTTCTTCAGGTTGAGCTTCAGAAGGTACAATTTCTCCAGTTCCCATAAGCTTGATTGATTCATTTGTTGGAACTTCATCTAGCACATTTGGCAATTGCTCTTTTTGTGATCCATTGGTTTCATCAAATCGCACATCCACTGTTTCAACCACTTTGTAGTGGAAGAGATTGAAGACTCTGTAGGAGTGCGAATCCTTCCATATCCAAGCATGAAGCCTTCATGTGCTTTTGGTGCAAACTTTGAGGTGTGGTGTGGGTCCTTGATCCAGCATTTTGCGCCAAATACTCTGAAATAACTGACATTTGGCTTCTTGCCAGTTAGGAGTTCATAGGATGTCTTGTTCAGAAGCTTGTGAAGATAAACACGATTGATTGTATGGCATGCAGTATCAATGGCTTCAGTCCAGAATTTTCTTGGAGTCTTGTATTCATCTAGCATTGTTCTGGCCATCTCAATGAGTGTTCTGTTCTTGCGTTCGACGATGCCATTCTGCTGTGGCGTGTATGGAGCTGAGAATTCATGTGTGATGCCCAAGGTATCCAGATATGTATCAAGGCCAGTATTCTTGAATTCAGTGCCATTGTCACTTCTGATGTGCTTTATCTTGGCGCCAAAATTGTTCATAGCTCGATTTGCGAAGCGTCTAAAGACATCCTGCACTTCAGTCTTGTAAAGGATTATGTGCACCCAAGTATATCTAGAATAATCATCAACAATTACGAAGCCATAGAGGCATGCAGAAGTAGTAAAATTTGAGTAGTGAGTGGGACCGAAAAGATCCATGTGAAGCAGTTCGAAAGGTTGAGTAGTGGTCATGATTGTCTTCGAAGGATGTTTTGCCCTTGTCATCTTCCCTGCTTCACAGGCACCGCATAAGTGATCTTTCTTGAACTTGACGCCTTCGATGCCTATGATGTGCTTTTTCTTCGCAAGGGTGTGGAGGTTCCTCATGCCAGCATGCCCAAGCCTTCGATGCCAAAGCCAGCATTCTGAAGCTTTTGCAAGAAGACATACTACAAGTTGTGGTCCTGCTGAGAAATCTACCACATACAAATCACCTTTCCTATACCCTTCAAACACTAGAGATTTGTTAGATTCCATTAGCACCAGGCAGCGATATTTGCCAAACATTACAATCATATTCAAATCGCAAAGCATTGAGACAGACATTAAGTTGAAGCCAAGGGATTCAACAAGCATGACTTTATCCATGTGTTGATCCTTTGAGATTGCAACTCTACCTAGACCCAATACCTTACTTTTACCAGTGTCAGCGAATGTAATGTGGCTCTTGTCGGATGGACGTAAAGTTGAGTCCATAAGAAGGCTTCTTCTGCCAGTCATGTGATTTGTACACCCACTGTCAATAATCCATTCTGAAGACTTTGAAGTCGCTGGTATCGTACCCTACAGTGCAGTTAGGGGGATAGGCTTCACGAAGAGTGTTGTGAAGCATAAACATTTGACGAACCAGTGGGTTATGAAAACTTAGATCCAGATTAGGACTAATGGGGAGAGTAGCATGCGATTCAGGAACGAAGTACATAATGATGCCATTTGGGCAGTTTATCTTGCGCCCTACAAGATTTTTAAGGTCCCCAGCAATAGCGTCAGAAGATTTTGGTTTTCTGCTGGAGACCTTTCCCTGCAAAAGAGAGTTAAGCCTTCTTAACCACCCACATCTTCAAGGGTGGCTTAGAAGCAATAAGTCTAAGTGCAGCATCTGAGAATTTTGGCTTTGAAGCCTTAGCAAACAGTCTTGCAGGTGGACAATAGTACTCATAAGAATAAGCAGAATAATTTTTGGTCATATGAATATGACGGTTCGATGAACCGCTCTCACATTCATATGCCTGAGTATGGTTTCGCTGCAAAACATTTGCGTTAGTGTGACTCAGGTGAGTCCTCTGTCTGTATGAAGCCTTTGGACCGAGGTTTGTCTTCTTCAAGTGAGGTGTCATGAAGACATTCACAGGAAGATTTTCCAGACATGTTTTCGGAACCCAGATCTTCTTCATAGCCGGTCCATTCCTGCAGTTAGTACCAATGTACCTGGCAAACACTTCACCATTCTGATTCTAAAACAGTTTATAGTTTGCATCAAAGGATTCATCAATGATAATTGGGTTAGCACAAGTGAAGCCAGATAAATTGGATGGATCTACTAAAAGTTCCTTTGCAGCAACCCATGTAGTTTTGGGGTACTGCTCAGGTTTCCAGTAAGAGCCATCTGCATTGATTTTCCTCACGAACCCAACACCCTCTTTCCTAGGGTTTCGGCTCAGAATCTGCTTCTTAAGGACATCACATAATGTTTGATGCCCTTTCAGACTTTTGTACATCCCTGTTTCAAGCAATGTCTTCAACCTAGCATTCTCATCAGTAATAGCAGTGGTATCCTCAGCAGAGGGGTTAGTTGCCACATCAACAGTTGAAGATATTGGAACAGTAGTAGCAGTGGAACATTCAGCAACAGAATTAGCATTATTACGCTCAATGCATTTAAGACATGGTGGTTCAAATCCTTCCTGAGCGGGACTGATCTGTTCGGCGCGAAGTGACTCGTTTTCCTTTTGAAGATCTTCATGAGCCACCCTCAATTTCTCGAGTTCTTGCTTCCTTTGAAGATAGTCATAGGAAAGCTTTTCATGAGTTGTTGAGAGAGTATCATGACGATCTTCAAGTTCCTGATACTTAATGTGAAGGTTTTTTATGTCTTCAATTAAGGATTCAGATCGAGTCATTTCAGCACCCAAGAGATCATTGCTTCTGTCTAACAGTTTTTGAATATGTTCCATAGCTTTCTGTTGTTCAGTTGCAATTTTAGCAAGTGTTTTGTAGCTAGGTTTTGAATCACATTCAGAGTCATCGTCACTGGATGTTTCATAGCGAGTGGTGCGTGTGTTTACCTTGGCACCGCGTGCCATGAAGTAGTAGGTAGGAGTGGAGTCGTTCTTGTCATTTGCGTCGGTGTCGGTGATGCAATTATTGACTTCAGTGTTGAAGATAGACTTGGCGACGTATGCTGTAGCCAGACTCAGAGTGCCAGAATCAGACTCCTCCTCAGATTCCACCTCTGCCTCCTCAGATGCGGATTCCTCCTCTGAATCCATCTCCTTGCCTACAAACGCACGCGCCTTGCCAGATGAGCTCTTCTTGTGTGATGAAGACTTTGATGAAGACTTGGAAGAAGACTTTGAGTGTTTCTTCTTCTTCTTGTCGTCAGAATCATATTCCTTGCTCTTCTTCTTCCTTCTGTTCTCATAGTCCCACTGTGGACACTCAGAGATGAAGTGCCCAGTTTTCTTGCACTTGTGACATGTTTTGTTCTTGTAGTCATGAGCAGAAGCTTCATCATTCCTTGAGCTTGATCGTGAAGATTTTCTGAAGCCTTTCTTCTTGGTGAATTTTTGAAACTTCTTCACTAGCATTGCAAGTTCTCTTCCAATGTCTTCAGGATCATCAGAACTGCAGTCAGATTCTTCTTCAGATGAGGAGACAGCTTTTGCCTTCAAGGCACGAGTTCGCCCATAGTTTGGACCGTAGATATCTCTTTTCTCAGAAAGCTGAAACTCATGTGTGTTGAGCCTCTCAAGTATGTCAGACGGATCGAGTGTCTTGAAATCAGGACGTTCTTGAATCATCAGGGCCAGAATGTCAAACGAACTATCAAGTGATCTCAGCAGCGTCTTGACGATTTCATGTTTGGTGATCTCAGTAGCGCTGAGGGCTTGAAGCTCATTTGTGATGTCAGTGAGCCGATCAAAGGTGTGCTGGACATTCTCATTGTCATTTCGTTTGAAGCGGTTGAAGAGATTGCGAAGGACACTGATTCTTTGATCTCTCTGGGTTGATATGCCTTCATTAACTTTGGAGAGCCAATCCCAGACCAGTTTGGATGTCTTCAAGGCACTCACACGACCATACTGTCCTTTGGTCAGATGACCACAGAAGATATTCTTGGCAGTAGAGTCCAATTGAACGAACTTCTTGACATCAGCAGCAGTGACACCTTCTCCAGCCTTGGGAACGCCGTTTTCAACGACATATCATAGGTCGACGTCAATGGCTTCAAGATGCATGCGCATCTTATTCTTCTAGTAGGGATATTCAGTTCCATCGAAGACGGGACAAGCAGCGGAGACTTTGATTATCCCTGCAGTCGACATAGCTAAAACTCCAGGTGGTTAAACCGAATCACAGAACAAGGGAGCACCTTGCTCTGATACCAATTGAAAGTGCGTTATATCGACTAGAGGGGGGGTGAATAGGCGATTTTTATGAAAGTCTTCAAAACGTGAGAGTTGTGAAGACAAACAGTGAAGATCATGCCTATTACTATGCAGCGGAAGTTAGATTACACTAGGCCAGCCATGGTCATGTGTTCAATAGAGTGAAAGCGCAATGACAAACAGCTTCAGTGTAATAAGGATCAGGTAGGAAGAAGTTATGAAGCCGAACAGATCATACATTCATGTTGTGAAGACAAAAGATAAAGCAAGCATGCAATGGCTTCACAATGAATAACTGTAAGTGAAAGGAAGTGAAGATGAAACCAGTGACGCGTTGAAGACAATGATTTGTTGGACCAGTTCCAGTTGCTGTGACAACTGTACGTCTGGTTGGAGCGGCTAGGTATTTAAACCAAAGGACACACAGTCCCGGACACCCAGTCAAGGACACTTAGTCCAAGACACCCAGTCCTCACCGTTTTCTCCTTGAGCTAAGGTCACACAGACCTCGCCCAGTCACTCAGGTAAGTCTTCAAGGTAGACTCCCAAACCTTCACAGACTTCGTTCACTGACAATCCACAATTTCTCTTGGATGCTCAGAACGCGACGCCTAACCGTCTGGAGGATGCACAGTCCTCAAGTGTAATAAGTCTTCAAATCACACAGACACGAAGACTTAAGTGATGCCCAATTTACTCTGGCTCTGGGTGGTTAGGGCTTTTCTCCTCATTGGGAATTTTTCTTTCAAAGGCTTCGAGGTGGGTTGCTCTCAAACGACAAAAGCCGTGTACTGAAATCTGAGCAGCCAACCGTTTATGGTTGCGGGGGGTGGACTATTTATAGCCACTTGGCAACCCGACCTGATTTGTCCGAAATGACCCTGGGTCACTAAGGAACTGACACGTGTACCAACGGTCGAATTTTGAACTCACACGGCAACTTTACTTGGGCTACAAGTAAAGCTGACTTGTGTGACTCTGGACAAGATTTTCTCTCAAAGTCTTCGCTCGAAGACATAGGATTTGAATTAGGCATCACTTCAGTCATTCTGACTGGTTCTCTTCGACCCCACTTAACAGTACGGTGGTTCCTATGACACAACATGAATGAAATAAAACTACGAAGGATCTAGGTCTTCGAGTTCCAAAAGCTTCATAGGGAGTCTTCTCATGTCATTGTCTTCAATATGAATATCTTCATAAACCACCATTGTCTTCAATGTCTTCGTACATTTTTAGGGGTCATCTCTGGTAGTAAAACCGAATCAATGAGGGACTTCTACCTGTGTTTTCCTGCAATTCTCACAAACACATTAGTCCCTCAGCTAGGTTTGTCGTCAATACTCCAAAACCAACTAGGGGTGGCACTAGATGCACTTACAAAACTCCTATGGCTAAGTGAAAGTGTTAAAGCATTATAGTCCGG
Organism: Triticum urartu; assembly: GCF_003073215.2. NCBI lineage: Eukaryota > Viridiplantae > Streptophyta > Magnoliopsida > Poales > Poaceae > Triticum > Triticum urartu. Next base: position 486,553,216 of record NC_053026.1, read on the forward strand.
TTGCCTAGTTCGCTGCGCTATCACCTCCTTATTAGGACCAAGACGTTGGATTAAGTGTGAATACACGTCTTCTGCAAACACCCCCGCATTATATGTGTAGGGGCTGAATCCGACGACTGCAATCTTTCAGGTTATATACATGTATACATAAATGGCCGCACAGGAGGCATCATAATACTTTCAGGAACAAGTATAAAAACAGCCTTGATAAATTCAATAAAACATTGTTTTTACAATGGGAATACATGTCACTCAAACATAATATTCTTCGAGCACTGGGCCTCTATCAAACGAGCACACTCAAGAACTTCTTCAAAATAGTGCTCGGCAGCCACTCGGCCTATGGCCGAACCCTGTGCCGCAATAGTGGTAGCATCCATCTCCGCCCAGTATGCTTTGACATAGGCAAGGGCCATCCGCGAGCCTTCTAGGCACGCCGACCTCTTCATCGCATTGATGCGCGGCACCACACCAAGGAACTGCTGCACTAAGCTGAAATAGTTGTTCGGCTTCGGCTTCTCCGGCCACAGATGATCTACGACAGACCTCATGGCAAGTCCGGACAATCTATTGAGTTCGGCCCATTCGGCAAGCTGATCAGTTAGTGGAAGTGGACGCTCTGGAACATTAAACTGCGACCAGAATATCTTGTCCACTTCACGATGTGTTTGACCTCGGAAGTATTGGGCCGCATCGACAGCACTCGTCGTCAAATCCAGATATGCGTCCACCGAACTCCATAGCCGATCTAGAGGGGCATACCGCGGATCGCCGATCTTCCTCCGCAGAAAAAAGGGCTTCCCAGCCACAATATCACCGGCTTCACGAAGCTCCTCCTTCGCTCTCATGGCAGAGCGGGTGTCTTTGGTCGCCATCGCGGCCTTTTCAAGGTCCGTCGCCTTCGCTCGGTTTTCTTCTTCAAGGAACTGGCAACGGTCGGCACTGTCTTTTAACTTTATAGCCATCTTGGCCATCTTCTCTTTGCTAGCGCCATGCACGGCCTTCTTGGCTCTTAACTCTTCGGCCGCCTTCAAAACGGCCGCATTACTACTCCTTGCTTGTTCTCTGGCTCGGGCAAGTTCCGCCCGAAGGGTCTCCATGGTGGCAGCCCCATCTGCAGTCAACACATATTAAAGATACTGGCATCACGCTGCTCTTACTCTGTGACATTCACCAGAAAACATCACTTACCCTATGCCTCGTCAAGCCGCTTGTTAACAAGCTCGATGTCGGCATCCGCCGCATCCAGTTGCCTCTTTAGTTCGGCAAACTCATCAGTCCGGCTAGCCACCGGAGCTTCCACCACCTGCACATAAAAGTAATCTGGTTATTACATTGGACTACGATCCTCTGTTTGCCGCCGCTCTCAGCAACAACCAGAGTCTCAGGGGCTACTATCTACATAGGGCACACCTAAAAATGTGCGGTACTATCACAAATGTATATCATTTTATGTACCTCAAAGTCCGTTAGTAGACTCATAAAGGCGTCATGCAACCCGCTTTCGGCAGATGAAATTCTTTCCATCACCGTACCCATGAACGTACGGCGTTCTTCTGAGATGGTCGCTCGCTTTAGAAGATCCCTCAGTGTGTCCGACCGCAGACCAGACGGCGCCGGACTCCTTTGTTTGCTCTCATCAAGAGCTGGATGCTGGGGACTTCGGGTGACTATAGGATTATCTTCTGGCCTCACAGGATCCGGAGAGGTCCTCCATGATGACACTTCAAGGTCGCCTGCTTCTTGAGCGGGGGAGTCCGGAGGAGGTGTTTCTCTCTCCATCATCTCCGGAAGAAGGTCCCCTGAAGACGAGCTCTGTTGAGAAGGGCTAAGATCCGAACTGCAAGATAAATGCTTTGGTTATTTTCCTCAGGAGTAAGGTAGAATATCTTTACTATTAAGGTTTTTTTGATCACATACGGCTCGTTAAAGGGCTGATCCCCGCTCGGACTTTGTGCGGCAAGAGCACCCCCCAAGGCAGGACCCTCTGTTGGATACTTCTTCTCCCGTTTGGAAGCCTTGGTTTCCGGATCCTCAGAGGTAGTCCTCTTCCTTCCGCAGAGCGAGAGAAGGTCAGAATCTTCCCCTGGGTTATCCTCCTTCACGGAGGCGCTCATTCCCTCAGTTGGAAGTGGTAGCGATGGGGGCCCGCTTTTGCCCTCATTATTCTCCCCTTTATCTTCCTTTGAGGGCTCCGGGCAAGGTGCTAGCTTGAGCATCTTTTCCAGTACTGGATTGTACAAACCCTCAGGAAGGGGGGCCGAACACCGAATCATCTTTGCCTTTGTTAGCCAGTCCTGGTCGAAGAGCGATTTCTCAGAATGACGTCATGATAAATGAAAGGTGGTGTGTTCGGCTAGAGGATTACTTACTTGGTCGGCGGTACGATTGCTGCTCAGGCCCACGTCCTCGGTAGTATCCGGACACTGTATTTGAGGTCCAAAGAATGTTTTATCCATCTCCTCATGTGTCAGGCTGAGGAAATTCTGAGTAGCACGCGGTCCTTCTGGGTTGAATTCCCACAAGTGGAGGGGCCGGCGTTTGCATGGCTGGACTCGACGAACCAGCATGACTTGCACTACCATAACCAAACTAAAATCTCCCTCGAAGAGATCTCGGATGCGGCTCTGCAATATGGGCACATCCTTGGCTGGACCCCAGCTCAGCCCCCTGCTGATCCATGACATCAGTTGTGGTGGAGGGCCCGAGTGAAAAGCGGGGGAAGCTACCCACTTGGCACTTCTAGGAGAAGTGATGTAGAACCACTCCCGTTGCCATAATCCGGACACCTATGGAAAGGACCCTTTTGGCCACGGAAGTCCTGCAATCTTGCTTATTAATGCGCCTCCGCACGCTGCATACTACCCCTCGATCGTCTTCGGCTTCACATCAAAGGTCTTGAGCCACAAGCCGAAGTGAGGGGTAATGCAGGGGAAGGCCTCACATACGACAATAAATGCTGAGATGTGGAGAAAGGAATCCGGGGCTAGATCATGGAAATCAAGCCCGTAATAAAACATCAAGCCCCTTACGAAGGGATCTAGAGTGAGGCTTAGACCTCGGAGGAAGTGGGAGATGAACACGACGTCTTTGTTGGGTTCAGGAGTAGGGACGACCTGCCCTCGGGCGGGCAGCCGATGTGAGACTTCGGCGGTCAGGTATCTTGCCTCCCTCAACTTCTTGATATCCTCTTCCGTGCTGGAGGGCATCCATCGGCCCTGGAGGCTGGATCCAGACATGATTGGAGATCCGAAGCACCTGACCTAGGCTTTGGGTGTTAGAACTCGAGGCGAGGGAAGGATTCGATTGAGCACGGGAGGAAAAAAAGTAAAAGCCTTGTCCCTTTATAAAGAGGGTGAATATCAAGCGTCCTGCCCATAGCCGTTTGGGACTTGCCTAAAATCTAGGAGTCCTAGGCATGGTTGGGTTACCCATGCCCGTATTGATGAGAATCCCGTAATAAGGGGAACACGATCTCTGCTTTGACAAGACGTGTCAACAAACTGCCTCGCGTTATGTGCGGGGCTAGTTAAAGAAAGACGGTTCGAATAATCGCCGAGCAATGGCATGATGTCATGTTGCCTAAACATGTCAGCAGATTAGATTTGTGGAAATATTATTCTCTCTACGGTGGTATGTGGAACTTATTTTGCAGGGTCGGACACTATCCTTTATTTGAACTCTTCTGTGGTATATCTGGAGGAGGAACCCGCCTTGCAATGCCGAAGACAACACTGCGCGCTGGACTGTGGTTTATCCAGTAGCACGTCACTGTGATGAATCCACGCAAGGAGGTCGCGACAATGCCTCCACATGTGCCATGTGGCTTCATGAACTGTAAGAGAGACACTGTGTAGCGTGCCATTGGTTTTCTAATTTACGTGTTTTGCACATACTCGAAGTACTAGTAAGGTACACGTGCATTGCACGCATCAGATTTTGCAACCAAATTATGAATAAATACCACACTATAGCAAGTAAGCTCTGAGTCATATATGCCTGATGTAGCCCTTCGTTTAATTCTTATAGTTCATCTCATTCAAAATCAATTAGTTTTTATAAAAAAGCTAAGAACACGGGAATAGGAAAAACATGGGATTATAGTGGAATGTCGTCTTGAATCCTACAGGATTGTACGAGTGTTTGATTGTGCATAGAAAAACGCAGAATTCATTCAAAGAGGTTTGAGTGGATGGGATGTTTCCTATGAAATCTAGTGCAAATGAATCATATGAAAAAATTCCTATGGTTTACAATCCTACAAATCAAACAACCAAGATAGGAAAAATTTCTAATGATTAGAATCCTCCAAAATTCCTTTGAGAATCCTTTGAATCAAAGAAGCCCTTAATCTATTTTATGATTCATGGAATTGTGCGTTGTAAAGCATAAAGTAAAAACAAATAATGGCAATTCAATTAGAAAAAAACTTTGGGCAGTTATGATACGGAAGATTCTAGAACAAAAGAGAACCACTGTTGTTTTGAGGTTTGTGCATTATGCTTAAGTTCAACCATGGAGTCTGCTAGACTGTACATGTGGAAAAATCCGGTGGGGGGCTAGAAGATGGTGCGAGGGGCCGAGTGGAGGGAGACTATGAAGGAATGCACAAGTGCGAGATCGATATTTAGAGAGAGGGGGCGAACACGTGCGCTGTTGCGCGCAGTGGCGGAGCCATGAAAAATAAATGAGCTAGGGGGCCAAGCATTGCTAATCCTTTACGGGGAGGGTCAATTCATGAACTTAAACCATTTTTAGCAGCAATTTTCTAATGATCACATTCTTATTAGCCTCGATATATAGTGATGTTAGGGGGGAGGGGGGCAGGGCCCTTACTGCCCCCTATCTTCGCCATTGTGCACGCGTCTGAGAGATGAAGCGGAAGGCATGGATGATGAGAAGGGGACGTTGGATATATAATTAATGTGGGTGTATTAGCTATATATGTTAATCCTATATAGAGAGGTATAGATTGATCGATGTGGACATGGGAAAGAGGGTGAGACCTCACTGGATATATCGATTGATCGGTTTATGTAGAAAACTATGGAAGACCTAGCTATATACACACATACATAGAGGAACATCGATCGTTGCGCATGCACGCGTGAGAGATAAAGAATGCCCGATATGATGGAGAGGGGGATGTGTGTGGGTGTGTGCCTTCATGGGAGACCGACCTGAAGAAAAAGATTGCATGCATGCGATGGATAATGCCGACTGGTAGTGTGTGTGCATGCATGCATGAGAGAAATTTAGTGGTACAATTATAAAGAGAAGACTACTGTGTGGGTCTAAAAGAATAGGTGAGGTCATAATCAATGTAAAGTTGAATTCAAATATTTGAATAAGAGATCCTGATGTTTGAAACCCATGCATGCATGAATATAACGGAGATCTGCGCGGTGTGGTTTGGAAACGAGCATGTTGTAATGTATACACATTGAACAAGGTTTTGGGCCTAGCAGCAGCACGGGTTTTGGGCCTCTCAGCAGCGCGGGTTTTGGGCCTCTCAGTAGCGCGGGGACCGGCGCTACTAATAAGGCGCTACAACTAACGTATAGCACTAGCGCCTATTGTCCCACACTACTGCTATACATGAATAGCTATAGCGCTCTTTAGAAAAGGGCGCTACTGATATTTTCTATAGCTCTGTTTACTGGGAAGTGCTACTGGTAAGGCGGCGCTACTGCTAAATTTCCCCCCTCGCTACTACTAGTTTATTAGTTTTTTCCCTACATATTTGTTTTGTATTTATTTTGTATTTGAATAGGCTTTATACAATAATCTTTAGCATATCATACACATACAAATGTAATCATAGCATATACATACAATTAGTCTCATCAAATCATGTCATCATCATAATCATCATCCAACACAAAGTGGTCTCTCGTCATCATCTCGAAAATAGCGATACAAGTCTCGATTACTTTCAAATACATCACCATCCATCTAAACAATGATATACGTGAGAAGAGCTATCACTTTGAGTACGTGAGTTCGTATCCCTCTCTCGCATTAGCGTGAACCTAAACTAACAACTGCCTGTCGCTCGGAAACCGGAAACCGGTACACCTGGGCTTGACACTCCGGCCACTTGCCGTATATATACTCCTGGCGTAGCACTTCTTCGCCATCTATGATCTATGCACCTGCATCGTCACATGAGTCGATGATATGCAACATATATAGTTGAGCAACAGAAAGAGACAGACTTGGCAAAAAATAGAAACAACATATCATAAGCATAAATAACAAAGTTCATCGTACCTCAAAATGCCCTAACTAGAGTCATTTTTGCTAGTCGAGGAGGAGGACAGTTTAATTACATCACAAATAAAGTTTCACCGTGCATAACTCAAGTTTTTGTCATACAGAAAGTATGGACTAAACGGACACATTGTCATATATCGACAATCACTCCAACATGTCGTTCCATCCATCCAAGTCAGGGAAATAGTCCTTGAGCTTAGTGAAAGGCTTCATGTCGAGACGCTGAGAGGCTATCCATGTTCGGACGTCTTCCCGCGACATTTGTCCTTCTATGTAGAACATCCCTGTTTTGCCGACAACCTCCTTCATGATGATTTGGGCAAGTTCACGCTGGATGTTATAGAACTCAGCTCGAAGTCGATGATCCTCGATATCTCCTATGTCCTTTGCCCATTGCAGAATATGGGCATCGCCAGATCTAGGTGACATGCGAAGGTTCTGGTGATCCCGTCTATACTCCAGCATGTGGTGTAGGACATAGAATCCATCATTAAGAGAATCGTTCAGTTGCTGGATGCAGCAGAAGTCGGTCTTATGGCCGAAGGCGGCCCTGCCACCCCTTCTCTGCTTGTCCCTGACCTCTCCACCCCTTGCTTGGTAGTAAAACATAGCACTGTCGAGAACCCTTGATGTGGGTGTAATCCTTTTTGTGAATGTTCTTCGACGAGTCCAAGTAAAGAGCGTGGGAGAATCGGGGGTAGAGGATGATGAGGACGGCGCGCCCGCCGGTGCGCAAAATAAGTACACCTCAAATTAATTAGCCTCCACCGTGCAAATGAATGATTGAAATCGAAGGAAGGATAGCAGCGCGGATGACTTACACGGGATGATAAGGCACGAGAATTGCCTCCTTGTCCTTATTGGCGAGCATGAAATTGACGATGTAATCCCTCGCGTATTCACGGTGCTTTGCGCAGACTCCCAAGAAGCCCTCGTGCATGTAGTACGGGTCAGCGACACAAATATGAGATATCTGCTCAACCCCGATGATGTAGTTCATGTGCAAGGCATAAAGGTGGAGAAACGTAAAATCCAGCTTCTTCACGTGAAACATGTCGAATATGTAATCGAATCGGAGGAAGAACTTATCCACGGGGAAGCTGTCAATGTACGACATTTGCCACGGAACGTTAACCACGTAGAGTGGGTATCCTGGATCTTTCGAGGCGATGAGGCCATTCTCTACCCGCAGCACATCGTCATGAAGTCTCCTTAGATCGCCGAATCTGACCCGTAGCGTTGTTGCGGGTAGGATTGGTTGACCGGGGATATGCCATTTATCCGCATCGGGGATATCTATACGGTCCTGAAGCCGAGGCTGCTGAGGCGGCTGGATCATAGAATCAGCTTTTTTGCCTTTCCTCGCTCTCTTCCTAGACTTCTTACTACTGGAAAGTCGTCCATAATACGTTGAGACGGCAATTCAGGCACCGACTCATGACGCTCAAAGCCTGAGGAGGCACCAGTATAGACATACTGTTCAGCGCCATCGTCGTCCTCATCCTCTGTAACACCCCGGATATAATTTACCTTATATGTACACCAACTCTTGCCGTTTCCGGCGCAAAGTTATTTTATTTCCTCGGGTTCGGGTTTTGTCTCTGTGTGTTGTTGTCTTTGTCATGCATCTCATATCATGTCATCATGTGCATTGCATTTGCATACGTGTTCGTCTCATGCATCCGAGCATTTTCCCCGTTGTCCTTTTTGCATTCCGGCGCTCCTATCTCCTCCGGTGGTCCTTTCTACCTTCTTTTCTTGTGTGCGGGTTAAACATTTCTGGATTGGACCGAGACTTGCCAAGCGGCCTTGGTTTACTACCGGTAGATCGCTTGTCAAGTTTCATACCATTTGGACTTCGTTTGATACTCCAACGGTTAACCAAGGGACCGAGAAGGCCTCGTGTGTGTTGCAGCCCAAAACCCCTCCAATTTGGCCCAAAACCCACCAAAACCCTCTCCATCATCTAGAGCGTTCGATCACGATCGCGCGGCCGAAAACTGCACCTCATTTGGACTCTCCTAGCTCCCCCTATGCCTATTTAAAGTACCCCTTCCGAAATTCACGGGTCTTCTTCCCCGAAACCCTAGATCCCCTTCCTGTCCACGCGCCGGACAACGTCCGGACGCGCCGGACACGTCCGCCGCCGCGCCCCAGCCAACCCGATCGTGCCACGTGTCCCGGGCGGGCGCCCACATCACCGCCGACCGCGCCGGCTCGCCCGAGCCCGCGGGAGGCCCCCGCGGCCCATCCAGGCGCCGCCCCGCGCCTCCTTCCTCGCCCGAGCCAGCCGCCGCTCTCCGCCATCAGCTCCGGCACCGGCGAGCTCCCGTCCGACGCGCCCTGCCGCCGCCAATTGCCGGCACGCCGCGCCTCCTCCGCCGCCACTCCGGCTCCCGCCGGCCGGATCCGGCGAGACCGGCCCGGGAGTGCATCACCGCCACCTCCCCGACGAACTTCGGCAAAGCCCCGGCGATCCTTGTTTTGCGTGCGCCAGATCTGGATCGGGTCAAGACCTAGGGTTGACCCCGAGATATTTCTAAGTCAATTTTCAGCAGTATTTTTATGCCATGTTCATGGCATCGTAACTCCGCATCCGTAGCTCCGTTTTGGGTGTGTAGGATATCAAAATGTTCGCCTCAGAGAGTATATCATTTCATCTCATTGCATCATTTTCATTTGAGCTCATCTTGATGCCCGAAATTCTGTTGGAAGAGAGCTATTTGAGTTAATTGTCAGATCTGCTGCACCAAATAGGTGTTTGTGATTTTTGCCATGATTAATGTGTGCATGATATGCTCCTAAGCTCTACATGTGTTTTGTTATATGCCATGCCATCTTTACAGAGGTGCTTACCATGTATTTTTGTGATGTGTGTGGTGACTAGC